>NC_079155.1:124966412-125274763 GCF_947563725.1 Argiope bruennichi | reverse complement strand
CTCATCCAAACTTTATGATATAATTTGATGATATTTGATGTTCACGATTCTTTCTATATATGTCTTGGGCCGCGGTGGCCTGATGGTAAGGTCTCGGTTTCGGGATCGAAAGGTTTCGGGCACCAGCCCAATTCCACCGAAGAAACGTCGTGTAAGCAGGTCTGGTGCACGTTAAATCCGTCGGGTCCAAACGGCCTCCCGGTGGTGTGGTGTGGAAGTTTGCAGAGGGGTGTGTCAGCTCTGGTTTCGTCCTTGCCATCTAACCGCGGTTCAAAATGACTAGGTTCATACCAAAATAGCCCTAGTGTTGTTTTAAAACGGGAAGTTAATATATAACTAAACTAAACTATTTATTTCTTCGTATCGAAGAAAATAAAAAGTCTGTCATTGTTAAGCTTTTAATAAGCCATGATCGTGTTTCTATCGTGAGTTACGCTTGTTAATCACACCTTCTAAAGAATACCTATATGACAACACTTAATTCTAATTCACATGCAATTGATGGCATTTTCTCTACTAATAAATGCAGCAGAGTAAGGATCATCTAATTAGATTGAATGTGGGAAACATTGATGTGAATCAAATAGTGGTGGAGGCAGCGAACGCGATATCATGCATATTGTCATTAATAAAAGCAATTTATATAACGCTCATTGATTCCATTATCATCTATACGTATGTGTGTGAATGAACCTTTATCGCTGAGATTTTTGTTTCATTGTGTTTCAGTGAATCATAAATTTGGTTCAAAACACTTGTTTCTATCGTTTTCGAGGGTTGTTTGCAAAACTCATTTTTAAAATATCATGGTTAACGAAAACATGAGTTTTTAAAAACTGCATCAATCAACTGAAACAAAAATAAACTCTTTCTCTTATCAAATTCAAATCTTTTTCAGATTTATTTCAGTGAGCAGTGAACGAAGCATGAATATAGTATCAAAGATAACTATATTCATGATAACAGAAACAGAATTCTGTCCAAAAGCGAAAGAAAACTTGTGTCGATGTGAGACTCCTTTTATAACATTGTTCCAAGAAAAATCTAACAAATGTCATTTTTATTTTACATAAATCCTGCTTCAGAACTTATTTTTTCGCAATACTTACCGTTTTATGAGGAAGAAATTTTAGAATTTCTTAAGCAAGACACAACTCAACAATAAGTAAAAAAAAAAAAAGTTCTGCCTCCAGTGCTCTCATGGAAAAAATATCCTCCTGTACAATGCAGTAAGAAAAAATAAAACTTTATACTTGAACCCAATGTTTTCTTGATTCGCTGCCTTTTTCTTTTGTATTTCGATATTATTCTCAAGTAGATCGTGCGGATTTGCTTTCTTTTGATACTTGTTACAATACTCAGAAATGATAAATATTTTTAAAGGAATTCGAATCGAGAGTCAATTTTTGACTTTCTAATGTAACATTTTCTTTGAAGATAGGTTTACGTTGTTGTTTTTTGAAAACGGCATAATGTTTTTATTTATAAAATATTTTGTCAAGAATAATTTTTTTAAACGAAAATATTGGGGGAATTTTATATACTGTGTCACCGTGAAAGGATTAAAAAAGATTGGCCCTATATTTGATTTAACAAATGCGAAGATGTAAATTGTTCAGGGAATTGCAAGAAATCTGTTGATTTCAAATGTTTACACTTCATAACGATGTATATGAAAATCTTTGTGTTATATTACTTTTATTCACATTGATTTATTCAATGTACTGATATAATATTATTCTTTGAAGACATTCAATATTTCTAAAAGTTCTACTGGTTATGAAATAAGTATTTTTTATTCTATTCTATTCTATTCTATTTTTGCAGTGTATTCTATTTATGCAAAATATAAATTTCATGAAAATAATAAATAAAAATTATTCATATTATTGCAACATTATTTATATAAAGCAATTCTGCTTCATGAAAACAGAAATTTTTGTGCTCAAAAAATGTTTGAAATTCTTGTGAAGGTTTAGGATATGATAAAATGCATTGATTGAATTTTGTAAGAAAGCAGCTTAATAAGTTCGTGAAGCATTTTGTTCATTAAATCAATAAAATCAATGCTTTAAATGCATTCTGTATTAAATAGAAACAACATGCAGTGAACTGTATGAAATATTTTTCTTTCATTTTTCACGTAAAGGTTTCTAGAAAAAGTTCACCAACTATAAAAAGACATATTTACTTCTAAAATTCACTGTCTGATAGTTTGAATTGCTTGAAAATGCAACTCATAATGCAACCTCTTATTCACTTCATCATCGTAATGCATCCATGTTCGATGGAATTCCAATAAAAACGGAGACGAATGGACTTGGCGGAATGTATTCTTGTTCGGAAAAAGACTAAAAGACAATTTCTTTGAAAAGAAAGGAAAGACTTTCTTTTGTAATTATCGAAACCATGGACTTATTTTTCTTATTTCTCCCCTTCTGATCGAAATATCGACGATCAGAATTTTCTTCTGCTGATTGCAAAAGGATTTGATCATCTGCCTGATGAATGGAAGATTTTAAAACAATATTATTAAATCGAATTGCTAGAAAGACATAACAGAACGGAACAGTTATTTCATATTTAAGTTATATGCATATATATATATATATATATATATATATATATATATATATATATATATATATATATATATATATATATTAAACCGTAATTAATTTCCAAAGTTTTATCTTAATTCAGCCCATATTAACTTCATTCTAGTTATCTCTTATTTCCTGATGCAATTCCACATTTTTTAGTTAACTAATGAAACAGAAGCTCTCTAAATTTGTTGACATCGACAAATTCCCATACTTCAAGTGAAGGAATAAAAATGTTTCGATCTAATACATTCTTTCAAAAGAACCCTATAATTCCCTTACTTAAATCGACACGTGTAAAGAAATCACTATCAAAATCTCACAGTATATAATCATGGGGATAAATATTTCATTGGCTTTGACTCTTTTCTCTCTTGTATCGTTCTGTGTTGATGTGCCTCGTTGCTTCTGCTTATACATAAATTATGCCTCCTGGGCTGGAATAAAAGCGAAGTTTAAAATATTATGTTAATATATATATATATATATATATATATATTAACATATTCGGCCCATATATATATATATATATATATATATATATATATATATATATATATATATATATATATATATATATGGGCCGAATTCATAAACACCATTTTAAGCATTTTGGATTAACTTCATTTTTTTTTCATGTTTGTTCAGTCACCTGTGTCCAAATGAATTAATGTTTACAACTTCGTACATGTTCAAAATGTTACTGTATTATTTTAATATTATCAGAACATGATTATTGTGCCATATCTATAAGATTAATTAACCAATTGCTTCAACTCAATTTTGGTTCCAACCGAGTTTTACTGCCTGCTTCTGAATTGGAGAAAAATTCCTTTCAAGGATCCATAATATTTACAATAAAGAATCATAAATTAAAAGCTAAGAAAAAATAAAAATATAAATCGTTTATATTTTTTTAAATGTATTGACAAAATTGTTGGTATATTTAAAAATATAGCAATGTTAATAATATATCAAACAATGTTTGTATAAATTATCTTTTAAAATATTAAGTTTTGTTGATTTTTTTTATATGTAAGATTTTGGAATCTACCATATTAGCTCAATTCCCTCAACAACATTGTTAAGATACCTTCACGATATTTTCCAGCATCCCGAATATCGTAGAACATCATGGAGATATCGCACAATATCTTGAGAGGCAGATAAAACCGATTTTCAAAATATATTATGACTAGAAAAATTAATTATATTTGAACATACATATCAGGAATTTCATCGAAAAAATCTTCTGCACCATTAACTTCATCACTAAAATCACTTTCTAATTCATTTAAAATTCTTTGGAGCTCTTCTTCATAACGATAATCAGTAAATTGGATGATATTTCGAGGACCAAGTTGCGGTGCGGTCTCACAGATGTCGCACAAAGAAATATCTGAAATATTTGTAAATGCATCCTCTGAAACCGGTTGAAAAGGTGCAAGTGTAGTGAAGGTGCAACGAAACATGAAGCTACTGGGTCAATCCATTCGATTGAGCTAAAAATAAAATGGGGGGGGGGGGGTACAGGAAGTCCATCCTTAGCGATCTCAGATACCGCACTCCCCAGTTAAGGGTTAAAGTATGGTTTGCTATTAGAATATAAGAACCTCTAACCTCTTCCTATCAGACGTCATCAGAATATCATCAAACCCTAGCATATAAGTACATTTAAGTATAAGCACATTTTAATTTAAATATTTGCTAATTAAAATTTTTTTTCATCATAAAAGCAAGTTTCAAAATGTCTTTCGCAATACCTTGTGTCATTAGAGAAACCAAAAGGCATGTGCATTGCTTTATTATAGTGAAAAGACAAGCTAGCGAAAATCTTATCTTCCAGCGGAATATTTTTACTTTCAATTTCTCGCATACTAACACAATACGGCGTGGTTTATTCTTCGAAGTATAATTAAGAAAATCAGCGTGCATGATTTAGAAATTGAGTGTAGATGAGCAAAATCATGTAAACATTTTGGCATCCTCCTTTTTTCTCCCTTCAAATAGGACAAAAATTGGATATAAATCTGCAGCTATAGTGCATAGACTAGATATCAAATTTCAGTTTCAGTTATTGTTTTTCAAACACTCTTGTACACACAAACCAGCAGGATCGACATTTTTCCCTGGAACTGATTAAGAATTTGATAATTATCTACAATTTTGATTATAAAATAAAACATTAAATTTCAAACCTCGAACATTTCGCGTTTTTGAATTATCGTTTTCACATGTACAGGAACAAAGAAATAAACTGATATCGGCTGGAGGATTTTCGACACAAATTTAATAAAAATCTAAGATTTATTGTGAAGAGCATATGCAAATTTCATGTATCTTGCTCTTTGAATTTACGAGGTTTTTTTCGTTCGTTCGTTTGTTTACAGACAGGTATCAGGCCAAAAGCAGGTTTTCAAATTCAAGAAAGATAGAAAAATTTAAATTTATAAAACTCTTGTAGACGATTTTTTTTTAAATATTACTACCTTGTTAATTTTTATATTGTTATTTGTTTATTTTCTTTTATTTTGTATTTCTTTATTTTATATTCTTTTATTTTATTTGTTTTATATTGTTTTTGTTTGTAAATTTGTTATAACTTTAAGCTTTATCTGGCAAAATGTTTTTAAGGATTTTAATTTTTGATGTAATTTAGCATATTTATAAAGACATATGAATTGGGAAAAGGTTTTAGATTTGGATTTTTTTTAGATTTTTCTGGCGCACGAGCCATGTTTTTGGCTATGCTGAGCCAAACCAGGGGTAAAATCATATCAAAGTACAATAATCAAAAGCAGATATCGTATAAGAATACTTAGAAACAAACAACTCATATGAGTGCATAAAATTTGACAGACTTTACAAATGCAAAAATCCGAGCATGTGGTACCAAGTATGAAAGGTAATGGAATGTTCGAGTTTTGAAAAAAACTAGTAATTGCTGAGCATTGAAATTTGGGCAATCTGACATTGCAAGTTGGATAGACACTTGACAGTAAAATAGAGGTAATTGTTCGTCTACCAACATGTGAAGATGAGTGCATCTAGTATGCCCGATGCTTAAATGGGTTAACATTGAAGGGAAAGAGAAACAAGAAAATTGAATGATGTTGCTATTAAAACGTCTCTGCAATTTATTTCTATTTTGTACTGTTTCTGTACACAACAATTATAATACCCTCTCTCTTCGAACCCCATGCATAAGAAAGTATAAAGTATCAATTAATAGGATAGTATTCGTGCTCATTTATTGTTTTTTCAAGCATTGTCATTCTGCTCTTTTTTTCTTTTTTTTCTTGCATCTGAAAAAATTGTAACTTTCGTGCTTTATAACATCCTTTTTATATTTTTTTCAAAATCAAAACACATCGATTTTAAGAGGCGCAAACTTGCCCAGCCGTTTTTGTAGCCTAAACATTTAACTTACCAAAAAAGACGGCAGTTCAATGAAGCAAATTAGGACAAAGCAAGTCATTTTATTATAACCAATATAATTCCGAGAAAATAAAAAAAAGCGATAGTAAGGAAAATCATGAATCTTCTCGTAGTACTCACAACATCATCTTTACCATCTATAAACATTACTTTTCATGAAACCAGGAAAAGAAAACAACGAACCTTTTTATATCAGCAGTTACAAGCATTCTCAATGTATGAAATCTGTTGGAATCTAATTGATGTAATTAAAACAATAACACTTTATCCATAATTCTTTTGTAATTTAAACTGCAGTTCACTGTACCGTGGTCAGTTTGTTAAACCAAACCCCAGAAAGTATGAATAGTATATTGTAGAATATCATAGCAAAAATAAAGTTTCACAAGGAAAACAGCTTGACTTAAAATTATTCCAAAGAAAGTGTCTTTTTTTTCTGAAAGTTACTGGAGTAAAATATAAAAAGAAAATATAAATGTGCTAAACGAAAAAAGTTACAATGCTTGAGAATGCAAATATTTAAAACTGTGCCCAATAAATTAAGTTTAAATAATATGTCTTATTAAATTTATTTATTTTTTTCATACGACAGTAATTTTGCGTTTATTATTTTTACAAATATTTATTCAATACGTTTGTACAATGCCTTTCTAAAATGCTGTATGTATCTTTAGCTTCGCCTTACATCTTCGCAATAGAAAATTATTGGATTTCTGATGTCATAACTTGATTACTCACCTGTGAAGCTCTTAATTAAATTTAGCCTTCACTATCTCACGCTTTATCGGACTTTCACAACTCGATATGTGGCAGCTTGGACAATCCAATCGAATAAAGTAATTGGCTATCCATTGCGGACATCCATTCCAAATGGTATCTATTAAATGTCATCAAAGAATGTAACATTACGTAGATAACATCTGAATTCGAAATGGTTTTTAATTCCCCATCATCAATCCAATTAATACCAATGCCCAAATGGAGTTCTGCTTTAATTGATATTCTACAGGAACTCACTTTTGAAAATGGGACAATTCGTTATAATCTAATATGCGATATTTTGGAAGCAGAAATCGGATTCTCTTCGATAACTGAGGATTGTGTATTTATGGAAAAAAAATTACTAATTGATTTGAATGGATATCTCTAAATATACCTTACAGAGAATTGCGAATATTATAAAGGTCTTTACTCTTCAGTCAATGAAGTTAAACTGTTAGAAATCCAAATGAAAATCATTCAATCCAATACATTTTGCAATCGTTAACTCTCCTTTCAAAACAGTCATTGTCCCCCAGTTATACAGAATTTTTATTGTTCACTTCCTAAGGAAATGAGCATGGCATTAATTTAGAACTCAGACATATAGTAGAAGCCATTGAAAATTGCGACGGAAATAGTGTAAATTTTAACCCCTTTACAATTCAAAGTGTAGCATTTTGTAACGATAAAGTTTCGGCGGGAAATAGCTATATACTTTCTTCTAATCTAATCTCATACAAATCTTCTATCGCTTAAACTGAAATGTGCTGCAACTTTGTAAAACTCTTTTTGATATTCTTTAACCTGACTCCAAATGTAGATGAAAATTTTAATTTAGAGCATTTATGAGAAAGATGGGAATAAAATAGTGAAGGTGGAAGTTGAAACTACTTAAAATATGATAAGGCTTGGGTAAAGAAATAAAATTGAAATGAATATTGCATACAGTTTTTAGCATAGACCAAAATGCAAATTCATAAATTATGCAACTAATCAGAAAGAATAAGAAATATTTAGCAATCGCTTGATTCTGTGGATGAAATTGTGGCATCTTGCTAAACTACCGATATTTTATGCAAGTATTCAAAACAAAACAAAAAAATGTATTCTTAGATATATTAAAAATATATTCAAATTGATGTAGGTAATCGATGTTACTGGAAATACAGCATTGGAAATTTCATTTTTTTTTATAATTTACCGAGAATTGCAATCTTATCACTTAACTATATATGATCTCTGAAAATTTAATATAAAACGAATTTTAGAATACAAAAAGAACACTTCAAAACCTTTCAGTGGAGATCTTGAACTTTGCAGATATCTTATCTAAGAATAACAACATATCTACTGGCACAATAACTGCAAATACCTATTTTCAGAGATTCAGAATCTTTTTGTATTCATTCTTCATTCAGGGCCACTTTCAAGAAAGAAGTTTGTGTCTCCTTAATCCAAGAAAAGGTGTGTCCTTTGAAGACCTGGAATCTAAGAGTTCCTTTTTTAATTATATGATTAAGAAAGGTTAGATTTATTTTATATCTACTTTAACGTTCAAGTAACAGTGAAAGGTTCAAGATGTCTGTCCAACAGCTTATTTTGGTTCTTATGGCTACATAAACTATCTTCATGCTTCTCTTGCACATCCAGTCATTAAAAAAAACTGATCATACGAATTAGTATTACAGCACTTTAATTTAAAGTGATGTTTGATAACATTAATGCAACTTGTAAAATGATTTGAAGAATTATTAGGAAGAAAAAATTATTCATTCAATATATGCATTATTACTTATAGTTTTAATGATCTGTTGGAAAGCTTCCGAAAGTGAATTAAAAGCATTTATCTTCTTTTAAAATTCTATCTAAAACATTTTATAATTCTATCATAATTCTATAATCACTAATAATTTAAAAGAGAAAATTTTATATACTAGTAATTAAATACAACTGAAATGAAATATGTATATAAAAAATTTTATTTGAAACTTTGTAATGCAGATTAAGTTGTTCAACAAGTTTACAGCAATAAAAGGAGACATATGACATTTTCAAATAAAAAATCAATGTGGACGGTAAATTTTCTTTTAGCATGTTGCTTTTAGAAGCTTGAAATAAATTCGAGAATTTCTTAAAGTAAACCATTTTACAATATAATTCTTAAGTACTTAAAAATTTTACAAATATATTTATAATTCCTTCTTAACTTTATTAGATTATCAATTATTCTATGTAAATGATTAAATATCAGGAAATCATTAAAAATTTAAACCGTGGAAATTTAAAAAGTCCTAAAATATAAATTAATCATATATATAATAAATAATGCTATATATATATATAATAATAATTTTAAAATGGAATTCATAATTTCAAATAAATTGAACAATTTTCTCAAAGTTCTTTTTGATAATAATTAAATTCACAATAAGTGAATATTCAGTATTTTTTAGAATAGGCAGATCATTCGTAATGCTATGTTCTTTCATACACCATTAAAAAAAGTAGAATTTTGAAAGTTGATATCTACATCCAATTACTGTGCAGGAGCATTAAATAATGAACCAGAGACAACTGATACTAGATGAGAATATCTTTAAGATGTATAAAGCGTAGATCAGTAAAATGCATAAGATATATTTATCATTACAATTTTAAATAATTAAATTCACATCTTTTCAAAATTTTAAATGTTAAATGCTACTAATAATAGAATAAAACCCTTTAAAAAAATTAAACGTTTTTAAAAAAATTCCATTTTACCCATCTCCAGCTTAGAAAATAAATTTTAGTTATTTCTGACAAAGTAAACCAAAACTGCAGATGAAATATAGTACTATCAAATTTCAAGATAAGTGTCTCTTAAGTCAACTTTCCACTATGATGCAGTATTTTATGCCAAAACTATAAATATGCCTGAAGGAAACTAAATATCTATTTCGATATTTGATACTTTCAATCGTAACTGTTTCGAATGAAGTCATAATTTCAGAGCAATAATTTTAAGACGAAATATTGGAAATGTGTTTTGACTCCCAAAATAATCATTACACTAAAGTTCACACAATGAAAATTGGTTCTTAAAATTCAGTTTTTCCTTTAGAAAAGAGAATTTCGTATAAATAAAAAAAAGTCTCACAATATTTCAGAAGAATTACATAAAATAGGAAAATATTGAGTGCAAGAAGTTTTCAAAATACGATCTGTGAAATTTGAAACATGTATCGATTTCCAAAATTGAGATGTTTAAGAAATCGAATTTCTACTTCGTAGAGGCTTCTGTGTATTGATGACTTGTTGGCATAAAATTGCTTAAGTGATACTTGAACAATGTGTAATATCCCAAGTTTAATGAACTATGAACAAATGAATCGGTTGTATACGCATCCCTGGCATTTTATTTCTGAATACTTGAATAGAATTCTAAGTGCTTGAAAATTCATTCCGGCATGTTTAACTGATCGTGCTATCAACAGATTTGAAATGAATAAAAGATATTCGAATTAATATAGATCGTCTATTAATCCAACATTCAAGTAAATCTTGAAATGAAAGAGGTCGTAAATATTGTCCAAGTCACGTTGTCATGAATGTATGTATAATTAAAAATTTAAAAACTTAACCTAAAAAATGTAATTAGATAATAAAATGTTTTAATTAGGGTAGCTTCCTTTTCGGACAATTAATCAAATGACTCCATTATCTTTTAAGGATTTAAAACCATTAAGCTAAATATTTTGAATATAGTATAACATATCATCAAGTTAAAATTTCTTATAAGCTTCTTCCACATGGTGATAAACTTGCGTTCATTTGATTCCTATTAAAGTAATTTTTGTTACAACTGAGGAAAAACTTTACAAACTAAAAATAATCTTTTCTATTTCATCTTCTATTATTCGCGATGACTATAAATTTGCCATTAAAATTGCGTTTTTGGAAACGTATTGTATCTTTGAAATACTGATTGTTCACGCCAACTTAGCATAACACCAAACTTGGCGTTCTTAACATTACATCAACCCTTTTACGCGCTTTACCGTGTCGTGTCTGTCAGAGATTCATTAGAACGTCAACCCGCATCGGCTCAACAGCCACCGCAGAACCTATAAAAGGCTTCAATTTGTTAGGCTTAAGAAAGCCACTGCAATGCTATACCGCAGCAGCGATGTATTAATAATTTCATGTGAATTCTAATTCCTGCACTTATATATGAACTGTTCATCGCAAAAGTATTGTAAATATTTGCAAATAAAGAAGTATAAGATAATAAAATAAAGATCAAGTATAGTCCACTGCTCACTTCAAATCACCGCTGATAATTTCTTGAATCCTTACTGAATATTTTCTCTTCTTCCAACATTGCATCGAATGAAAAACTGAGAAGACTATAACACAGCAGTCGAGGATGAGACGCAATCATCTGCAAAAATTCAATCAATAAATCAAGTGACGCAACCGATGAACATGTTTCAAAGTAGAAAGTGCAATTTGCTACATGAAATGAACGTAAAACATTTCCAAACAAGTCTTATCTTAATATTTCAATAGAGATTATTCACTTACTTATCAGTAAAATTCTTTATTATTCAACGATAATTTATCATAGATAGAACCGAAATATTATTAAAATTTATGACAGGAACTGAAAATTCAGTATCAATTCTCAGTCTTTTTGTTCTATGGAGTAATACGCTGAGGGGGCGACTTCAATTACTGTCAAAAAGAATTTTCTTCTTAAAAATTAGAAGCAGGGATTAAACATGAAGTAGAATCCAAACTGAATGTTGATTTATTAAATGTTCAGAACGTTGCAGTATTATTAAAAATGATAAAGATTAGATTACGATTTTCAAAAAACTTGACTTATAAAAATTTTTACAGGTCATCAAAATTAAAAGGATCTACTAAGAATTTATCTATAAAACTCAATAGTTTCTTAAATGAAAATTTCAAATTACATAAGCAAATCTTACAGAGTAGATTCAATATCCATCTAGAAGAGCCCAGTTTATATATTTCTTCCAATCTTTCAATTCAGCTATAATTTAATCAAATTTGATGTAAATTTTGCTTTTTGAAAAATGTCTATGATGTGTTTGATGGCACACATCTGAGCAAATGTTAGATTCCAGCAATAAAACTCAAGATAGTCTGTCTAGTATTTATTCATTGAATTAAAATAAATCAATTGTATAGTGGCATTATTTTTCACACACATACATAAAAATACACATGCATTAAAATTTAATAACCCTAAAAGAATAATTCGCAAAAGTGCCCTTCAGAATTCACCGTCCTCTTAAAAAACAAATTATACTGTACACAATATTTCTTGTCCCCCCTCCAATAAATATTGTATACATAATTTGTTGAAATTTGCACAGCAACACAAATTTCAGTATTGTATATATTTTTTTCTGAAATGAATGCATCTGAAGAATTTATTTAATGACATCTTAAAATCTGCTGAAACATTCTATCGAAATTCTTTTAATGCAAAATAAATCAGCAAATAGCTCATGAGGCAATTTTAACTTATTCCACTTGTATCATAAGAATAAAAGGTTACAGCATTATTAAAATATTCGCTTTCTGAAACAACAATTAATTCCTCAAATTCTCTTTATAACTGGCAGTTAAATTATCTCCTATTTTATCGTCTGCTTCTAGTTTTAATTAGTTCCGCCATTTTGGAATTCTAATCAAAATATCTAATTCTATCAAAATACTCCTCTCTGTCAAAGAAGGGGAGGTGCAGGTGACACATTCAGGAGAGTCGAGTTAATTGCTTCCTCCTAAACATCCTGAGTTAAACACTCTTCTGAAGTTTCCCCTTCTTATTTTGGCTGTATTCAAGCTGAAGAATTGAACCGAAGCATTTTAAATCCGTTAACACCGTTAAGTTTCTGAGTTTCTCTTAAGTTTGAAATTACATTGACCCCATGGATAAGAACTGATTTGTCGAAAAGTAATAGCAAGTGAAATGAAATAATATACATATAATTTATTTGATAGATTTATTTATAATCTAGTTATCAATTAAAATATATTTGTAAAATTAAACGTCAATAAAAATGCAATTTATATCAAACTGAAATCCATTACAAATTTTAGAAAATGTTTATAGTTAATATTATTTGTGTACCAGTAATTTAACATTTTGAATGGTTTAAAAAATTGTAATGGAGAAAAAATTCTTAGAAGCATTTTAATTGCATTTTTTGTCTCTGTGGTTGGCCATCTGTACTTAAAACGGTGGAGTGTTAACCATATTCTCGTTGAAATGGAGAGGAATTCTAATCAGATGTCCTTTTTCTGTGGTTCAAATTTACGAAATCGGTCCCCATATAATTTTAAACTCCATTTAGCTTTAAAACAGGACTGTTAATATAACCGAAATTTAAAGGAAACAATTGCCTCGTAAGAAATCATTTTATATCACATAAATCATTTTTATATCACATTAATATGGGTTTACACTTGGCCAGTTATAAGATGACTAATAAGACAATGTGTGAAATTGATTTTCCCTTACAAACGATACAGATACCGTAATTGAGTTAGTTTTTCTATGTAAAGGTAAGTGCATAGAATTCGGCAAGAATCTATTAGTAATTTATAATTCAACCGAATCGGAACTAATTTCGCTATGCTCTTCATCATCCATTAGGCGAATTCTATGCAGGCATCATCCTCTGATTTTCCAAAAGATGTTTTACTAATGAAGGAGCGGAAAGAAAGAAAATTACATAGACTGAGCTAGAAGATTTCCCTAATAAATACTGCCACGCTGTTCAGTGTAATTACTATAAACCATTTTCTATCATAAAATTCAATATTTAAACCCAATTTAAATCAAAACCAATAAATTTGGTAAAGGCAATTCGTTAAAACTTCCCGAGAAATTATTTTTGAAAGAAAATATCCAAAAATAGAAATGGATGGCTAAAATATTATCTTTTTCGAACCGGACAAGACAAAGATTTTTTCATAAAAAAATATTTTCGGCCGGTAAACAACAAAACGCTGGTTTCCTTATTCAATTAGTAGATAAAAGATCGATGTACTTTTAGACAGGCGTGAGATTAATTATTCTTGTTTACCCGCAAGCAAACAATCCATCACTGCTGATCTGACACAATAGAATAGGATTGTAATATTATATTAAATGTTATTAGTGGCATGACAGATCAAATTCACGAAAACGTGAAATCCACAAAAATTGCAGATGCAATATATTTGTACCAAGATAATTATTGTTATGAATATATAAGATTACTTTTCTGCATAGTAATTCTTCTAATAAAGAAAATAGTTTTATAGTTAAGTGATAACTTTAGAATAGTCAATGATTCTTGATCATGGCGACAAATTAGTTGACTTCCGAGACAAAACAATTTTTCCAGAAACTACTGGGATTTTGTCGGTATCTTCTTTTGAAGCGAAGATACGATATTTTTCGAGAAACTTCTATGCTCTGTCACTGAAACTAAAAAATGCCGAGCGTGAGTAATGTGTTGACAGTTGAGTAGAACTGAAGCGAGTAGTTGAGTAAAGTTTTCAGCGAGTTCTGTCAGGTTAGTTTATTGAACTTTTCACCGTACTAATGTTTGTTTGTTTGTTTGGCTTAATGGTATAAATAATCAAGTTATAATTTGTGATAAAATATATTTAATCTAAAATTATGCTGAATTAGCTCGGATTTAAAGATTGCAAAGCCATCCTCCCTAAAGATCCACCTCTTTCGAGAATATTCTACCCTTTCATAGTTCATTCCATTTATTCTCTCAACTCAGCATCATCTTAACAGTTTTGCATAAACGACCCACAGAAGGAGAGCCTTTCGTCATGGAAGAGGGTTACAAACGCATAAAGGTGGCAGAATTTGGGCTAAGTTGTCAAAATTTATAAAAAGTGACTGCAAGAATTAATGCAATTTTCCAAATTAAAAATATATATATATTGTTTTTTAAGGATGAAAGGGAATCAAGTTCTATGGGATTTAAAAATATAAATGAAAAAATATGAAAACAACAATCAAATTTAATGATAACACATTACAAAGTAAATAGTTACTAATAACTTAAAAAACAATGTGCAGAATAAATGGTTTTAAATTGAATTCTAACAATGAGAAAGGAGTATAACATAAATAAAGTAAGGTATGAGAGATAAACACTTCAAAAACACAAATGAAACCTAACTATAGCACCGAGTTATAAGTACAATAATAATCAAGAACCCAAATATAAAATTTAACAAAATAAGTAAAAAAAAAAAAAAATACAAAATGTCAAAACCATATGTAAAAATTCCAAATAGAATTTCAAAAAATATTTATAAAAGTTGATTTATAATTAAATCACATAGTAATATTTTTAAGAAAACTTAATGCTGTAAATGGAAAAAAAAAGAATGCATTACGGAATTATAAAAAATTTCATGCGTCATTTACTTTTCAAAATATCTAAAGACGTCCTCATTGCCTCTCATTGACTTACACATTAAACATTTTAAATGCAGAAAACCCTTTTTACACTGGTAAGCCTCTCCTCTTTTCAAACAATTTTTCGACTTGGTCTCAACATCAATTGTAATATGAACACATTACTAAATAAATTCTTTCGCCTTATTTCTGTTGAGGTCTCGATATTTTCTTGTGAAAAAGGTTTTCCTCCTCAAACAGGCATCCATCCTAACCTGAGTTTATGCTTGACAGGCGAAACGATTAGAGTGGAGAAGATTGCTGACGGTTATGAGCATCAGATAATAAGGGAGAGGAAAACGATAATCTTCTGTCGTTCTTCCCGATGCCTTCGAGAAGTCCTAGTCTTCCTAATTTGAGCCAGAAAGGCTTGAACCCCATCTCGCTCTTTAAGGGTGTAATTCAACGGAAGGACGCCAGATTGCTAAGAATGAAGAGTTCAGCGTTACTGATATTTGCTTTCTGTCCGAGATAGAAGTATTTATGTTCCAAATATTGTTTTGATAGAAAAAACTTCCAATGGTTACATTTGTTTTTCTTATAATTAATTTGTAATTTTGTTTATAAACGAATAAGAAATCAAACGATCATTCATAAAAGACTTTTAATGATCTTTTCTACAGTTGATTATATTTACATTCAGATTTGATTTAAAATTAGAATTAACTACAATATACAGTACAATCCCAAATATCCGATTCGCGACTATTCGGCTTACTAACTATCCGCCCTAGTTTTCTTTTATTGTAATTAAATGAAAAAAAAAAATCAAGGCTCTATTATGCCATCTGTTTAGGACATTTCAAAACCTTAAAACTGTAAGTTTTGACTCTTGTCTTAAGGTTTCCTTTTCGTACTTGTGTAATCATTTATCAGTGAAAAATAAAATCAGTTTGAGTCCATTTTCTTAAGAACTAGGTTTAACAATTTACGTTAATGTTTAGTTTGTGTTTCATGCGTTTAAGTTAGGCATTACAGAATTTATGTTAAAATGTGAGTAGTTTATACCCTTTAACTTATTTTTTTTTAAATAAATTCTTGAAACGTGCATTTCGGTATATAATCGTATATAAACTACCGGTACAGAACCTTCTTTTTTAACTCGACACTTTATCGGCAACTGCTTTTATGACTTACCGGGCCGTGACAGCGTTCACATTCTATGTGGCTTAAGATAAATGGAGGGCTTAGTTCTCAATAAGAAATGAGAAAATATTTATTATAACAGTGAGTTTTGATATAAATCTTTGTCTTCTGTTATTAGTGGAAAGAATTTATAAGAATACGAAGAAATGAATTCATAAAACTCCGACCTATCCAGCTTTTTTGTTATCCGGCCAGTCCTTCCGCCACATTAGGCCGGATAGTCGGGAGTGTATTATATTTGTAATAAAGTCATTTTGCTAAAGTCTCAAGAGTTCTGATTCTTTTCGCTTAACAAACGCTTGTTTCATCAGTTATATAAGATTTTTAAAACTTAAAGATAGCTACAAAAAAAAGTACATATTATTTTTCTTGTTGTAAATAGCTGTTAGAAATATTGACATTTAATTTTAAAAGAAATTATGGATAAAGTGGAATTTTAACTCATAAAAAATGAAAACTGTATTGATAAAGTTATTCTATGGATGTATTTCAACAACAAGAAAAGAATACTCCGTCTGATGAGTTCTGTGTTTTTGTACAGAATTCGAGATTTGCCCTTTGTTAAGAGCAGATGAAATCAAGTATTTGTAAGTGGGCAGGTGGTAATGAAATAGTAATGCTAATAGTAGTCGTTTTTCAATTTTTAAAAATTCTATTCAAAATTATTCAATTTTGCTATGAATAACTTTTTATTTTTGTAGTTGTTTTGATAGACCAATAAAATAACTTTGTATTTTTTATTCAGGTTGATTCCACATCATTTCCGCCCCCAACCCGTGTAGCGAGAACTAACCACCAACCCGGAAGCTTCTCGTCCTTATTTCTGAGGGGTCTTCGATGGGAGCATACGTATTTAAGTACTACCAAAGGTAATTCATCAATTAATTCAAACACAGTATAATAAAAACTAATTTAACATATCGGCCATAATTTAAATGTTGTTGTACAAATTGGGACGAACCAAGAAGTTTTTGAAAAGGCCACATCACACATTTATAGACAACTGCCAATGATGATGAACCTCTCACACGAAGAATATATTTTTAAAGCTCCAAAAGCGATCTATTTCAAGGTTGATACGTTTATATCAATTAAATTAACATTCATCTGTCCAAATTATACTTCTAAGAAGAGTTTAATTCTACTTGAAGTAGGACCTAATTATAAAACTCTATTCGTCTACTTTGATCTGATTGTTTCTTTTCATAAAATATATGAATGTTAGATGTGCGATTTAGTTATGACACTGATGTATTTTCTACACTGTCATTTTTTCAATGAAGACTTCTGAATAGACTGTTCGTATTCAGTATGAAGGTATAACGTCTCATCTTAACCGTTCCATCAAAAAGTAAATTCTTTGTACTTTGCACTAGTTGAACTGTTCAATAATTATTCTTTCTTTCTTGAAAGATGCAAGGAATTTGAAAAACTACAATTTTATTATTCTGCATCTAGATCACCAATACGATTAAACATAGCATAACTAAGGAATGTTTCAAAACATTTTTGTTTGCTTGTTTCTGTGATGCATAATTCTTTAAAAAATCTTAATTTCGCGCCTACAACTGCAGGCAAGGAATTTTATTTTCTAGTGCGGTTTTGCACTACGCCTCAAATATACCTTTAACTTTCAACTTTATAAATTCCTCTTCCCTCCTTTATGGAATCGAAGCAACAAGTGTCGATTAATCAAAGTGAACCTCCCTAAGCATGATTATCACATTTTTCCAAGTAATTATTATTAGACTACATGCTAGTAGACAAATACTTGCAAATGACGATTTTCTTTTATTGAATAAATTTGCACTCCTGAGATAAATGTCTCCATCTATAAGCATCTCTAAATTTACAACTCAACATATTTCTTCAAATTATATAGACTGAAGTATGAAGCTTGTATGCTTGAAGATGTATATACGAGAGGTATTTTACTAACTGATATTTTTATACTATGGGGATTGCATGAAATTTATTTCTACTCTCAGCTTCTGAAGAAGCTCAATGTTTTCAAATAGTTGCCCACTGTATTCAACGAAACATTGTAACTAGAAGCGTCAAATTGGAATATTTATGGAAGCTAATGCCTGTTTCACTTTTGGGAATGTCCTGTATATATGTAATAAATTCAATTAATTCACATTTTCAAAAATTAATTATTTTTTAAACCCTTAGAAAGTCACTTTAACTATTGAGTCGCACGGTTTCTGTCTTTCCATGTTTAACAGTCCAAAGGTGCTGAGCAAACATTTGCTATGTTTTAGTTCGAGTTTTATGGAAACGAGGATTTTTTTAGGGGGGGGGGGATTTTAAAAGCTCATTTTTCTTATAACTTTTGCTTTAGAATTTTTACCGGTAATATTTATCGCGTTCTCTCTCCAATAATCACGGCTCGGACTTATAATAAAAATAATATATGAAGTTGATCATTAATCTTATGATTCTTAGTTTCGTAACTACATTTTTCTTAAAATAATTCTACTGCTAAACAATCGTTTATTTTTTATTATATGAATACCTTCATTTATTTTGAACTGTGGAATCAAAAAAATATCAAAAAAGTGTTGCGAGTCTGAAATCTTTCAAGAAAAGCTGAAGTAAGAATGAATTGAACAAAAACAAAAAACAATGTCTGATATATAAACATTCGTGCTTCGTATTCTTTTTTACCATTTATTCAAGCAAGTTCTTCCTCTGAAATCCTAAGAAAAAATCAAACTTTGATTAAAACAGTTTCATCGCTTCTTAAGGAATTGGTGGAAAAATATTCTCAGGAAAGAAGATTAGAACAGATTAATTAAGTTTTTTTGTGACAAGATGTTTGTTTATTCATAAGAAACATTTTAATCACACTGGAAACATTTAGTTTCTAAGAACTGAAGTTCTTCCTTTATTAGTTTTGTCACGCAATAATCATCATCAACAGCAATGTCAAAAGATTTTTGTTTTCAAAATATTTTCTTTTGTATATTTAGTCTAATTTATATAGCAATGAAAAATCTACAATATGCTATTTTTCAATTCGAAGGCAGTCTGATAAGTTATGATTTTACTTTCATGAAAAACTGATTCGAAGGGAAAAATTCCTGATCTTGCCATAGTTCTGCACTAAAGCAGTTTTATTAAACAATTTGTAGTGTCGGGATTAGTTCCCCTTCATAACCCCAGATAGCAGTGCATTGTCGTTGTTATGAAAGTTATGCAGAAAATATTTATTGTTTGCTTGGAATTTAAGAAGAGTAGACGCTCATGTGGTGTGTGAGCGATCAGTAGCTCGTGAGGAAAAGCAGAGCAAAATAATTTCAACGACCACGCGGAAACTTAGCGAGTTTCTTGTGAAATTAGTGGATTATGAAGAAAATAATTTTTATTGTCTTGAAGAAATATTCGTAACCGTATGGAATTGCTTATTGGAAATTGTATAAAAATAAAGAAGGGCGCGAGTGAATAAATGGATGATAAATCAAGAAAACTGTTTCCTGATTTTTCTTCCGTAGAACCTTCTATTTTTTTGCAAACAGGAGCACAGGGTATCTTCTCACGAACAGTGCAGAAATACTTCATTAGGGAATGTCCCCTATATTTGACAGGTAGATATATCTAAGTGAATTGCTTAGTGCTGCTAGCCTAAGATGTAAGGACTTTCTTGATTTTTCCTTCAAGCTTATTATAAATCTCTAAGTTTCATCTAAAAGTCATAAAAAACGAGTTTTTCAGACACTGGAGTAAAGTCATATTCTAATTTAAGCGTTACTTAGGTACTTCGAAGTTATTTTCATCAACAATGACTGATATACTTCTTCTGCATCAGTTATCTTCGATTCATGAACTTGGTCTGGCTATGGTAGGCCAAGTGGCACCAATCATAACAATAATAACACAAGTCTTTGAATAAAAACTTTTTTTATTCATTATTAAAACTGAAAGCATTTTAATGAGATGGAAGTAGTTTTAAGGCTATGTACTTTTATGAAACTGAGCTTTTGGCAATATTATAAAGAAAATTTTCTCCTGGAATTCTATTCTAATAACATTTTATGAGCTATTTATTCATTTTATTATCATGTGCCAATATGACTTTTAACAGCATTCACAAATAACTCTGAGCTACAAATTAAGAGAAAAAATTTCAACTTGACAAAATTTGAAATAAAAAGAAAATATTCAGAATTCATGTAACAGTGAGAGAATTATTAAATGCGAATAACTCTAAAATTACATAAATCATTTTTTAATCTGTTGTTGCGCTCAGTTCTTCGTCCCGTATATCCGAGACCGGTAACACATCCCTTCATCGCCTTTTCCCAATTATCAAATTAAACGCCGAAATCATCTTCTATGCTGGCAGATATTTAGCCATGGAACCAATTCCTTAGCTATATGAAATGCATGAATTCATACTAAATAAATTCCTTCGCCTCCTTTCCATAGAAGGCTCGCTATCTTCCTGTAAAGGCGTTATCCTCCTCAAATTCGCATTCCTCCCTATCTTGTATATTTGCTTGACTATCAGTGAATTAGTGAAGAGCACTAATTAATAAGCGAGAGTCGAGGGGGAGGGGGAGGGTAGTCGTCATTCTTTCTTCTTGATGTCTTCGGTCTTCAGCTAGAAGTGTTTCAACATTATCATGCACTTTCTCTTTTATGTCTCTCTTTCTCTCGGGGTCAATTCAGAGAAAAGAAAGCAAACTACTATGACTGGATTCTGCGCTTCTGCACAGAGTTTGATTCTTGTCAGGATCAGAAGTAATCGAAGCATTCATACCTTTGTAATTGGTTTTGAAAAGAAATTTCTTTAAAACAATTAGTAATAAGAGGGGGATTCGTTTTCTATAAAATTGATTAGGATTAATAAGGAGACTAAACTAATAATAAGATAAGACTAACTAATGAGATAAACTAATAAGGAGAAGAAAATTCTGTTTGGAACTAAATTTGGTGCAATAATGATACATATTTAACTGTTAACTGGAGATGGGAGTCAAAACGACTCCGCGTTGTTCATCAGCTCTGATTATCACGTGGTATTTTGTCCTTCAATACAATCATCTCTTCAGTACCTTCAAGTTGTTCGTTCAGCAGTATGTTGGCAAAACTCCTGAGTATAATCTAATAATAACGATTCCTGCGTATAATCGAGATATTCTTTCCAAAGTTTTTGTTGTTATTTATGGAGTCATGGATTCCCTGCCTCTGAAACTGCTTAAAATTTGAAAAATACAAAAATAATAAAGAAAAAACAATATTTAAAATATCACATTCTTCATTATTGCTTGTTAAGTTCTAACAGTTATTAACATTAGCATAATTCCGAAACATCTAAACGAAGTAAATACTCATTAAAAGATTGCTTAGGTTTTTCTTATAACATCTTCCCAACATTTAATATTATAACATTTAGCATTTTTAATATTAATATTTTTGATAATTACGTAAATTCCAGAATGTATTGTGTTTCCAAAATAAATTCCAATGCTGCTTACAAAAGTCAAAAAAGAAAAATAACACTAAAGTCTTTTTGACTCCATGTCTCTGGCCGCGTGAGAAAATCCATGTCACCAGTTAAGGGTTCAGATATTTAGTCAAAATTGTCTGGATAATACATATTTTATTTTAATGAATGAACATCCTAGTTATACTAATTCCCCATCCTGGACTAAATTCAAATATTAAAACACAGTGACTAGTCAATTCCGAAAGATATTCTTCAATGCTCAGGGCAGCGACGAAACGGTATGGCAGGTGTGTATTAACTTGTTTACCAAGCTTTGAGGAATCATACCTGCGGATTTTTCAAAATTAAATAATTTTAAATTAAATTAGCAGCTCACAAATATTTTTATTAGAATATAAATCATTCGTAACCGTTGAATAATTGTTCATTCTTATGGCAATTGAATTATTGTTAAATTTGATTTTTAAACACAGTAATAATTTTTAATGCAGCTTTTATCATGAAAAAATTCTAAACAAAAGATGTTGACACTTTATTCAATTAATAAATGGCGTCTATGTGCGTTTGCAGAAGAAAAATTTCTTACAGAAATCCGCTGAAGAGCAAATTTCAAATTCTGGACCATCCAACTAGGTTTCCGTAAATTCCTGGCTACACTCTATTCCGTGTATGAATTCAACTGGTTTCATAAATGACTACTTTAATTTAATAATTTAAAAACCAGACAAGTGAGATCTTAGAAGAGTTAAAATTCCAATTATTCAAATCCCAATACGGTTGAAATTGCGACAAATCAATATGAAAAACAGACAATTCATTTTGTTCCAAAAATATTAATTGTCTACAAGAGAGTGGAGAAGAACTTTACTTTTGACAAGGTACAGTAATGCTCTCACATAGTTCGAATTTTTTACTTTAGAATATCTTTTTAAATAAGTCATGGATGGTCCTTATCACAATTTTAAACAAGCTATACAATAGAACGGAATAAAAATGGATTTGTGGTGATATTTTTATTCTATCCAATAGGATATGCAATATGTTTTAATCTAATATTCTATTTTCTATTAAAAATTGATGTATATATTATTATAAATTTATCTTAATAGTCTTCCATATTAGCATATAATAAACTGTTTTCTAATTCAAATAACTCAAATAATGGTAAGACGTTACCTTAAAATATGAAAGACAGTGTTTTATATTTATATCGATAAATATTTTACTTTACTATACCTTTGGGCTATTAATACAATGTCTGTCTTTATTTTTAATGACTAACGAAAGAATTACAAAACTAATTTTTTTTGTATAGAAACGATAAAAAAATCAATTAAATATACATATAAATATGTTTTTATGCGGTTATAAAAAATACAAGATATGGTTTAGTATATTAAAGAATATTTTAATTTTCTTTTAGTAATAAAAGCCTAGTAATAAATCGGCTGATATGATAAAATAAAACCAGGCTATGAATTAAGAAAAAAATTTTACTTTTGAAACGATTGTTCGAAAATTTTACGTGGAATATTTTGACCGATTCCATTGAAATATATTTTAACATAAATATTTTTTGGTTACCAGTTCATTTTATTAAGTTTTTAATCATCTCTTTTTTTAATAGAAAAAAGAAAGCACTTACGATATTGAAAGATAATGCCTCCCCCCCCCCCAATTCTAGAAGAATAATTAAAAAATAAAATAAAAACTGGTTTTTCTGGCATCATCACTGCAAAGAATAGAAAATATTTTCAGTAATCGATCGCCCTTTGGTTCATGATAGAAAATAAGGATCCATTATTGGCTAAAATCTTTTAAAAACATCATAAAGCACGTTTGTTTGTTTTTTATGGCAAAAGATTATGTGTAACTAGGATTGCTTCATTAGCCAAGGCGTCACGATGCGCAAATTAAATTATACCGTAAATTATTTTTAACAGCAAGGCTCATTATGAATGCGTTCGTTAAACTGCAATGAGAAATTAATGCCAGTCCTCTATGAATTAATGACATGTGCTTACAAGAAAGCAAATTCTAGCTTGAACCAATTTTTTTTTTTTTTTTTCACGATATGCATGTGTTTTGCTAGAACCCTCATTTTGAAGGAGGAATTCCATTACTTAAAGACTTTATCGAAATTTGAAAATATTTCCCTAAGGATTAAAGGATAACTGGTGAGACAGTTTCCTTAATGGACGCTCACTAAATGTTAAAATCTGATTTTTCATTTTGAGCGTTATTCTAAACATTTTTGAACGCATTGTATTAAATTGATTTATTTCAGATTTGTAAACATGATTCGAATATCGATTTTTCATTCACTTCCTTATGTATTAGAGTTTTCGAGTTGGGTACACGTGTGTGTTTTCGATGATAATATGCTGCTATAATATTTTCAGGGCTTTTTTATCAATGTGTCAATCAATATGATTATATGTCGATTCGTACCTACAAGTTTCCGTAATACTTATATTACTAAAATACAAATTAGAAATTAAAATGAGAAAAAAGCGTTATGCTTTTTAATGCGCTAAAGTGCCTTTTTTAAAACCGATTTCTGTTAAATTTATTTCGTTTGAAATTTATAATTAAATATTCAGAATGATTTCTTTTATTCTATATATAAAAAACAAAGGAATTAAATTCTATTATAATCTCCAGAGCTTTTATACTTTTCATTGCTTAAGTTAGAGAAAATGAAAGGAAAGCTATACTCTAAATTCCCTCGTGCACTAGGAACATTTTTTATATATACGAGAGGAAATCAATTTGAAGAAAAGCTTAAGTTTTTATATCAATTTTCTTTTTTTTGTCTCTTGTTTTTATGTCGCACTATTTCTTATCATCCTTGAAAAATTGACAGTAGATGATAAGATGTTTAAAAACATTAAGAATAATAACAACTGAATGTTTTCGAAGACATATGTTTTTTTTTTATTAATCCCTTGTCGTTTGATTTATTTTTCAAATTGTTTTATGCAGCTCCTACGGGAATTTATTTCTTTTACTGGCCTTTCTTTTCTTTTTAAAAGACATGTCGTCATAGAAATCTAATTTATTTTCGAGAATAAATATCAAGAGTATTAAAAAAATTAAATAAAACCCGTAATTAACAAAAATCTCTGAACATATATGTTGCATAAATGACAAGATAATATTGCAATTAAAATTTTGAAAACTAAATTGTTTTTGCGATATTAAAATATTTAATTCCTGACGTAAAGCATGCATTTTCACGAAACCTGGTTATTAATATATAAGCTTATTATTCAATTTTTTTTTTGTCATGGTATTTCCAAAATGTATTAAATTTAATAATAAACAGTTGCAAACATTTGTAGACAGGAAGTATCATTCGAAATAATGAGAATAACTAAAGGAGATTTTATTTCAAATTTCCAGGTTTTTTAAACCTTTGTGATACAAAATTTTTAAAAAAAATATGAAAAGCAAATCTTTTAGGGAAAGAAAGATAAAATAATATGAGAAATAATTTCTGGTATTTTATTTCCACTATTTTGGAAGAATCTATTAGTCTATTAAAAATGTATTATAGAGTTTATGAATTTTTATCTCTCTTTATTAACCGTTTTTATTTCATTAAACTGTTTTGATACCTTCTTTGCCAATATACAATGGTGGCAAAAATAATAGCTAACATTTCAGTAATAAGTTGTTTTAATTTGTCATAACATAATGATAAACTACATTTTCAGTTTGCAAAGTAATTTGAGAAATCAATCTGGTTAAATTTTCAGTTCTTTTTCTTGGTGATTCTAGAAGATACTGTACATAATAATAAAATTCAATTGTCCAGGGTTTGTATTTCGATATAGTCTGGTGTTGATTAATAGGTCATGTGTTCGATTGCGAGTTTTATGTTATCAGACCGAAGAGTTGGCTGGATCTCATCTCCGTCCATCAATTGGTGTTCCATATTTTCGAAACATAACATAAATCTTTTTTAATCTGAAGAATTTTATTTTATTTGTTTATATCCACACGAAACAAATGTTGTAACGCAGCATTTGTCTCTCTTTAATGGTCAAATTCCGTCTGTATTTGATTTTACATAAAATGTTTTACCTTACCCGACAGTTTAATAAACACCTAAAATATATTTTTTAAATGTTATTTTGCTGTGAGCATGAGCACCTAAAGAATTTGACGCCACCAAAGAGTTCACAAAAAGGTTTGAAGAGTACAAAATAGTAAGATAATAACATTATTAACTCTTAACTGGAGAAGTGCGGTCTACCGCATTTTCTTTACACTCAAATTAAATTTTCTAATGAAAGTATTAGTATGAAAATCAACCAATATACTATACAGATATTTTTCTGGATATATAAATATGTTTTAGAAATTTTTCAAAATATATTATCATTGAAAAAAGTAATTGCGTTTGAACATACACTTTTTGTCAAATTGCAAAAAAATAATATTCTAGAAAATACATATTACTTTTTACTTTTTAAATCATTTTTATTTTTTCTGTATACGAAGGTTTACAGAAAACAATAAAATGAAAAATTCAACAATTATGTAAAAAAATTTTTAAATAACTGACAATGGGTAAAATGGACCCCTTTTTTATATCAACAATATTTCTACGCAAAAAATTTTAAATATTAGTTGCACGGTTTTAGAGGCCAATTTAAACATACAGGTTAAGTACTAGTATCCAAAGCAACCTGTAAATTCTGTAGATATCTCTCTTGGTGTAATAATATATTTTAGAAATTTTTCAAAATACATTATCACCATAAAAAGGATTTATATTTGAATATACATATCAGAATCAGACGAATGCGAACTTTTATCGAAAAAAATCTTCTATATAATTATCCTCATTAGTAAAATCACTTTCTACTTCATTTAAAAGTCCCTGGACAATGCTCTGCTTCATAATGGGATCAGTAGGTTGGATTGTTATCCAACCTACTGATCCCATTATTATCCCATTAGAACCGCTTAGGATAAGGCTTAGAACCGTCTGCTAAGCCTTGATTAGTTTTGGAACACTAAAATGGTGTCGTCTCACAGATGTCGCGGAAAGAAATAGCTGAAATATTTTTAAAAAAAGAATCCCCTGAAACTGTTTGAAAAAGTGCACGTGTAGTAGAGAAGAAGAAACAAAAAATTGCAGGTACAATCCATTCGATTGTGCTAAAAATAGAATAGGGATGACCGAAAATCCAGCATTAGCGGTCAGAGATACCGCTCCTCCCTAGTTAAGGGTTAAATTAGATATATATGTTAAGTGCTCATGACTGCAGTAAAATAATATTTAAAAATTGTATTTTACACATTTATTGAAGATTATATTATTATTACATTAGATATATTCGTTTTTCTTAATACTGTTAAAATATAATTTCCAAAGCATTTCCTCATTTTTTTCTTGACACTTTTGTTGGTACATAAGGGAATTGAAGAATTTTATCAATATTTTATTGATAAAAATGAAAAAAAAGTTTTTGGTTTTATTTACAATACTAAAAGCAGGTACTGTATTTAGAATTACAGTATTTGTTATTCGTATAATTTAAAATTTTTTTATCTAGATTTGTAGCACAATAAAAGCTATTTCGGAACGAACCTAATCCTTTTGAGTCTTAATTAAGTAAAGCGAAGTCATCTGTATGGATAAGTGCCTCTAAATTTGTCTGCTAATTTTCGCGCCATACCAATTAATGAAATACATTTAATGTGATCCGGTCCACTAGACGATTCATTGGGGGAGGGATTGGTATTCGAGTATTGTTTCAGATACTTGTGTGCAAAATTTTCTGTACTTTGTCACATTTCTTTTGTTTTGTGTGTGTCTAAATTAATTCGTTATCATTTCTGTTGTTTGAAAATGATTTGAAAAGCATGCCGACATCTTTAGCGCATCGATTTTAAATGTCCGATTAAAGCCACAGATTTTTTTCCAACAGTTTTCATGTAAAAATGAATATTTATTTATTTAAGTGATTTGATTATTAAAAAAAAATGAAAAAGAATTAAAGAAATTTTCAAAATCAAGTAATGAATTTAAATAGTGAAACTATAAAAAAAATTGCAGCTTTGTTTTTTTCTTTAATGATTATTATATCAGAGTAAGTAAAAAAGAAGATTATACTCGGAATACCTGGCCCACAAAGAAAATTTTGAGAAATTTAGAAGAATTAAAGAAAATCAAAACGCATGACGTAAAGTTAAAACACTGCACCCATTTTAATGGAATAATATTGCCGCTTTGAAAAGAGGCAGTCTACTTTCCATGGCCGAATGGTCACAGCATTGGTCTCTTAATCAAGAAATTAAGAAATTAATAATTAATCAATGCGATTCACAGTCTGCGTAAATATTTAATTCCTTGATTTTATGATTTCCTTTATTTCATGTTCCAGAAGAATCTGGACATTTCTTTAGTTTACCAGACAAGTGTTCTGGACTTTTCTTACTGTCTCCAGAAAAGTATTCTGGAATTTTCCCTGCTAGTATAAAAGCAGAAGATTTGTCAGTCACTGTGTTCTCAGTTCAGAGTTGAGTTAATAAATTGGTTTAGCTCTACTTCTTGTGTGTGTCATTGCGTTCCACACTAAAGAACCTACTACGGGAAAATATATAATCTAAATAGATGCAAATCTGATGCATCTAATTAGATCTAAATATAATTAGCTGCAGTACTGCATTAATTAGATTTGCACCAGATCCGCATCTAATTAGACATACATATAACTAAATCAGAATCAAATTCTGTCTGCATCAGTCCTGCATCTAAATATATTTGCATTTAACCAGAGTTGCATCTAATTATATCCGTATTTATCTGCATCTATTAAGACCTGAATCTAATTTTATCTGCATAAAATAAGATTTGCATCGAATTATGCATGCATCTTACTAGATCTCTATATATTAGGATTTGCATCTTAATTCGGTCTGAATCATGTGTTTCTAATTAGATCAACATCAGATGTCCATCTATTTACATGCAGATAGGCCTCTAATTAGGTCTATATCATACATATCCAATTAGATGCAGATATCTAGTCAGATCAGCAGCTATTTAGAACTGCATCTGTTTAAGTGCACCTAATTAGATCCGAATCCAATTTGGTCAGCATCTAATTATGCCTTGAACTAATTAAATCTGAACCAGATTTGCATCTACTTATGCCTGCATCTAATCAGGTCAGTATTAGATCTACCTGAAAATAAGTGTATATATATATGTAAGCATTATTTTATGTGAAACAGGATGCAGTTTTGAAGACAGTGAAGAGACTTTTTACATTTTTAAATTCTTTTTAATCCATCGGGGAAGCATAATTATTTACAAGCAAAGACGCGGACATTGCGCGTCCGCCACAGCGCGTTTCAAAAGCAGAAGTGGAAAAAGGAGAGAGAAATAAATTATCCCTCGTCTTATCCCTACCTTAGATTTTGCTAGGGAAAATATTTCTCCATAGTGCCAATATATTAATAAGATTCTGATAGGGATTTCTGACGCATATCAATCACATGTAAAGGAAACACAGGGATCTTTTAAAAAGAATGTGTTTACTGGACATTTTTTACCCCTTCACGTCGAGCGTATGAAAGTGTCGGTGTTTAGCCAATTCAGCAATTTTATAAAGCTTCCCTTGAATTAATTAAGGAGAGAAAGAGGAATTGAATCACGAAATAAGAGAATGAACTTACTATGGGCTAAATTAAGATAAAATATTGGAAATTAATTAAGTTGAAATTAAAGTTTAAAATATCATTACATATATATACTAAGTGACCAAATTATTATGACCACCCCCTCAATACTGTGTTGGACCACCTTTAGCCTTTAATACTCCCGCATTCTACTTGGCATAGATTCTGTGAGATGGTGGTAAGTGGTTAGAACCCCATATCCAATGAATTGCATTTTACAGTTCTTTCAAAGTGGGTGGCACTGGATGCTGCTCTCTGATGCCCCGTTGGATCTCATTCCACAAATTCTCAATTGGATTGAGATCTGATGTTTGTACGGGCCAGCGATGGCAGGTAAAGTCAGCGTTTAGTTCTTCGAACTATCTGACGACGATACCAACTGTATGAAAAGGAGCATTGTCTTACTGAAAATATCCATCCCCGGCAGGTAAACCATTAACATAACATTATGTATTTGAACTGCGAGAACACTTAGATATCTTTGGGCATTCAGACGTTGTTCCACAGTAATCAAAGACCCTATGTAATGCTGAGAAAATATCCTCCAAACCATAATATTGCCTCTACCAGCTTGAAATGTTGTGGCAATGCAGTTGAGTCCATACTTTCGTGCTGCTTTAGCTATATCTGAAACTTGTCATCTGCATGGTGTAATTGAAAACGTGATTCATCAGACCACACGAGTTTTTTCTAGTCGTCTGCTGTCCAATCCTTATGTTCCTTTGCAAATTTGAGACATCTGCTCTTGTTCAAGGTTGACAGCAGAGGCTTTCGAACAAGTTGTCGGCTCCCATAGGCTATAGGGTGCAATGTGCGCCGCACAGTTCGTTCAAAGATGTTCGCAGTTGTTCCTTCATTTAGATTCCCCTCCGTTTGACATACGTTTGCTCTTTTGTTGGAGTGGACAACACTGGCAAGTATCCTTTTAGCTCGAGTCATAAGTAGCCTGTGACGATCACAAGCCTGACGTTGAGATCCAGTTTTCTGCTTGGTAGTCCACTATCTGTACACATTAATAACTGCTGCTCTCGTACACTTCACAAGAGCAGCCGTTTTGCTGATATTGATTCCGACGCTTCGAGCGCCTACAATCATCCACCGTTCTAACTCAGTTAAGTCACGGTTTTTTTCCCCATATATCCGCGCGTAAAACAGTGCAATTGATGGTTCACTTGCCTTGCATTTTTGTAGCTATCCCGCCCTCCAGCGGAAACACTGTGACGCAATAGCTCATTTTGCATGAAACTTTCAGGTGGTCAAAATAATTTGACTACTCAGTGTATATCCGCCTGATACCACCTGAACGTAGGAAATCCGCCTTTGCCAATATAAAAAACAAATGATCAAATACACTCTAAACTTTAACGTAAATGTTATTCTTACTTTTAATAATAATGATTGCACAAAATAATTGTAAATTGTTTGTGTGCGTGTGTGGCTCTGGATAAGCCAAAACGCTTGGAGCAAAGTTGCCAAACTTGACTCATATAGACATTAGAAAAAAAAATGTGCCACTGGGAGCATTTTTTTTTTTTGAAATTTTAAATATAATTTTTATTTATTAAAAACCAAGTAAGCTTCCTTTCTGCAATAGATATCCGAAATAAATTCAGCACAAAAATTGATTTTTATATCATATTGAATTTTAAGAAATATCTTTTTAATGTTACTAATTTTTATATGTAAATTAAGTTTACATTTTTCAACATTTTCTAAATATGCTTTAAACATATTATCCTACAATTTATTTTATAAAAAAAAATTCACCTGTATAAGCCCATTGCACGTAAATAGAAAATATTAGCTTTCATCAAGTTGTTGACATCTCGTTGACACATCACATGCTCAAATTAAACGATTAAATTTACTCTCACTACAAACTGAGTCAAAAAATTTGTAATATTCAGCACGTAAGAAATGAAATAAACATAAAGTACGTATTTTCTAGGAATATCAGTGCAAGAAAAAAAAAGTTATTGTGAACTTTTAAAGTATCCACATTATTAATATATATAATGTCTCTTAATCTAGTTTAAATCCTAATTAAATTCCTAATTTTTTTCTTAATTTAACCCGTATTAAAAAATTTTTCCCTTTTTTCCCTTGATCCAATTCCCGCTTTTTATTTAATTAATTCTACACGCGTTATATAAAACTGCTAGTTGCAGCATTTCCTCAGGCTCCGAGTGAATACATAAAAATTCCTAATGATTGCAAAATTCTTTTATAGGTACCAAAAATTCCTTTTTCCCCATACATACTTGTCAAAGAATCCATATTAAAATTCCACAATAAAATCGCTGAAGGAAAAAATTTAGGTCTCTTTTGCACTTGTATCTCGATGTAAACGAACATCATTTTTGTCATCACTTGTTGCATATAATATGTCCCCCTCGCTAACATAAATCGAAGTTTTAAAATTGCAAAAGTTTCTCCTTTTATTCATGATTAAATATTTGAAAATCACTATTTCACAAAAGCTTTCGAATTTAGATCACTGCCGGTGTTCTGACCTTTGGGGAGGCTGCGTCTTCCCCGTGATCTGGGCTCCCGGGTTCGAGTCCTGATTCGGGTATGGTTGTTTTTCATTCCGTGTTTTATCTGTGAGATGTGTGAAAGAGCCTCCCCCCCCCTGTAAGAAGGGGTTGTGCAAACAAGCGCGTGATTGCCACTTTCACCTTGGGTGCTCAGGGAACTTTACCCTCAGAATTTACAGCACCCCCTTTCAGTTGTAACGCGGACACGGCATCATCATCAATATAGATAACACATTGGCATCTCAAAGAAGACATGCCAGTCAGCATTTAGAGTTTCCCAAATTATGATTAGTCTAAAATAATAAAAGTGCTCATGATTCTAAAATAGTGATATTCAAAATTTCGTAAGCGGCCAGATTTAAATGCAGAAGATAGAGAAGCGTTTATTTATCTAAAAGTTAGAGGAACAAGAATATTTCATTGAATAAGATTCCTCAGAATCAAAGGACAGTATAAAATATAGACTTTTAATTTTTCAGAAGCACATTTATTACTTGAAATAAAATATAAAATATTAATATTTAAGTCATTTTAAATCATTTTGAAAATAAAACTAAAAATTGGATTTTATAATAAAAGAAATAAAATTTATTGAATTATTCCTTGAAGCAATGCATATGTTATAGAAAATTTCTGTCGCACTCATAAGATTTTAATGCTTTACTTGCATTTTTAAAAAACAAATTTGGTTTCTGCACTGACATTTTTGTTTTAATTCAAATGTAATCACTTCTGCTTCCAATTTTTAGACAGAAAGTTAAAGAGATAGCTGTGAAAGAGAAAGAACTGACTGAAAATTATACATAATAAATTGACACATCAGCGTAAGATTTCTATAAAAGTATAAATTATATAACTAAAAAAATGTGGAGCTTAAAAATATCCTGCTGAAAAAGCTATTATGAGACTATGTTACATAAAATACTGAAATGATAATTTTAGACATCGGTGATCCAAATGGAGTCAAAAGGCAGCTAATTTTAGATAAATATCAGTTCTGTCATTTAAATTCTATCCATAATTATTAGCAACTGCAAGTAACGAATGTCCTTTATGATTACTTTAATAATACTTCATTTAACAGAATTCTAAATGAGAATTACAGGAAATAAGTCATGTGCTTATTAACAATTCAATCGATTTCCCTCAAAACCACCTGTCAAGCCATAAATGCCTCGATTTCACCTGCCACTGACAGGAAACAAAATTGGACCCATTTCAATAATGCAGAGCCCTTTATTCTCACTCATCTCGTTTCCTTCCGATGAATTACACCCCTAAGAGAGAATAAAGGGGGAGAGAAGGGGAAGCAGCACGAGATAGGGTGCAAGCCCTTTTAATTCGAATCGGGAAGACGAGGACTTTTCGAAGGTGTCGGAAGAATCGTCTGAAGATGATCCCTTCCACTTATATTTGGTGCTCATAACCGCCAGCAATCATCTGCACCCGAATCGTTTTGGGCAGTAAAGCAGAGATTCAGGAGAGGTGGGGACATATGTGAAAGGGAAGACCCCTTTACAGGAAGATATTTGGCACTCGAAGGAAATTGGCCGAACGTGAGAGATTATTTGAGGGAAGTTCATTCATTGGGCGCAGCAGACGAAAGGAGGAATCGTTTGGAATTTGAAAAGGGATTTCAAAGCTTAATTTGATAATTCATAGCCGCTGATGAAAGGATTGATTATTGTTCTCGGATACGGATAATTTGAGGAGCAGATGTGATAGGGAACGATAAAATAACATCGGGGTTTTGTTGGTTATTAATCTAATAATTCGGTAATTGTTAACCCTTTTGTTTCATAAAGTGTCTAGTTTTAAATTAAAACAATAAAAAAGTCATGAAGTATTCAAATGTAAACTTTTGTAAAAAATGTAATTACTTTTTAATAGAATAATAAGAATATGTTTATAAAGATTATTTTTTATCAAATTTATTCTCTAAAGGCGGGTTCACACGAAGCCAACTATTGCGAGCAATAGAAGGTCACGCCTACTTCAGAAAAATCACGTGACTGCAACGGAACAATGGCAGATGGTTGTCCCGTCGGAACAACTATTGGCCATTGTTCCATCGACGTTGTCTCAACTGTTCAAATGGGGACAATGCAGGGACAACAGCAGAGAGACAACAATTGCGCGCAACTGTTAGCCTCGTGTGAACCCACCTTAACAGAGGCCAAAATTGTGAAAACATTTTGGAAAAAGTGCATTTTTAAGATTTGATTATATTGAAGTTCTATGTATCATTTAAAAAATAATTTAATCAAGAATGTGATGCAGTAAATTAGATTCAACTATCTTTACTTATTTTTTTAAACTTATGGTTAAATACTTTGGTTAAAGAAACACACATTGGTTTATAAGATCAAGCGAATGTAACCGATGATAAAGTTGCATCTTATTACCAACACAATTCAGCAATTGATGCCTTGTTTTAGAGTTGAGAGGAGTGTTGCTGCATGCTTTTTATGATTATTCTCAAGTTAGTCACTATTTTTTATATATTTCCATTCTGAGTGTTTTCAAAACGTAAAGACTGAAAAATAATTGCTATTGCATACTACTTACTATGATATTTAGCATTTGCTCTGACACAAACCAAGCATTAGTTAAAATGAAATTGGACATAAAACTGGTGGAAATTTAACTAAAGGCGGCATTTCTAAATTTTTGGTGGAGTCTAAGGGAACTTAGTGACCGTAAAATTAAATTCATAAAGGAGGGAAAGTTGCGCAACTCCAAGCAATGACAGAAAAATTGAAAGGCTGTGTCTACATTATAGATGAAAATAATTCCCGAACACACAAAATGAACTGGCGTAATGAAATGTAAAGTTGTGTGCGAGAATTATTCGAAGAAGATTGGAGAAATCTGGTTAAAATTCAAGAATTCCACAAAAAAGATATTTTTAAATTCTACAAAAGATTGAAACTGAGCAAAAACTCATTAACTGGACTGTAGAACAATGGGACAGTGCTGTTTGTAGCGACGAGATCGAAATTTCACTCATTGGTAATGATGGCATAAAATAAATAAAACAGAAGAATAGAATATTTCCATCTTGATTTATTTAAACCTAATGCCAAATACCAAGTTAGTATTATGATTAGAGATTTATCTGATAGTAAAATCAAATGGGCAAAATTGATGTGATTAAAGGAATTATAAATGCCCCAAAACATGTACACGAAATATTGATTCGTAAACTGCTAAACTAAACTCGTATGCTATATTTTCTCAAATAATAAACAATTTATAATTCAGATCAATGTCATATTACAACTGCATGTAAATGCAGGCTTCGAGACATTCGAATTTCGCTTTTAGAATAGCTTGGGAATAACCCAGTCCGTAACCGAATCAAATGTCAATGGAGCATACTAAAGAAACTTGCTACACAAAACAAACCCAACATTAAAACTCAGTTAAATGAAACAATAATTCAATCATAATATTATAAAAGCTTAAGAGCAAAAAGCATTGGTAAACGCCATGGGACGAAGTTGCAAGGCAATAACTGACACAAAAGATTACACAAATAATTATTAGCTACCATAAGTGAGATTTTTTTATATGTAATTGTTCCTATGCTTCCTTTTATTTCTTTATTTCTGCTCTTCCGATGCAAATATCCATCATAAAAATTATATATCAAATTCTTGGTTAAATTATCTTAGAAATAATCTATAACTTTATGGCATTTCAGTTAGTAAAATATTTGTTATAAGTCATCAAATCTCAAAATTGCCTTTTTTCCAAAAGGATTTCATAATTTTGGACACTACTATACATGCTTGAAACACATCGATTTCTAGAGGATATACAAAGCTCATTAAGTCACAATTATCAAAAATGAATGTTATTTTTAGAATATGCTTATGCTTAGAAAACCTTGATAATCATCATCATTTATTCATCAATATATATATATATATATATATATATATTGAGTTTGTTTTAAAAAATGGTTTTACATCATGCTAGTGAAAGAAAAAAACTCTGGCCTCTCGAAATTCTACAAATTTGACATGACTGAGATTCCCCAAAATATCTCCGCATCAATTTTTTTCTCGACTTTGATGCATCTGAGTCATCTTTTTTTCAATGGAGATTGTTTTATTCAGAGAACAAACATTCTTGATAGTAAAAAAAAAGAAATAAAATTCCCCTTTTTTTTCTTTGATTATTGCGTACTGCGCAAATACGGAAAAAGGCATTTGCCATCTTTGACGTCAGAACAGAGCTACGACCCCTTTCTTTGATGTTCCATTTCCGATCGTCTGCCGAAAAAGAGGGTGGGGAAGAGATATCTATTCTCCGAGTCCTTCAAAGCGGATCAACTGCACATGGCCTGCCATTCATCGGAATCTTTCATGTGGAGCTTTCGTTCGAATCTGGAGTTGTTTGTAGAGAGTACTCCATTTGTCTTCTGTTCACAGATATCCGCCTTTTAAATATTCTTTTTAATTTTCCTTTCACAATGCAGATAGGACCATTGTTAAAACAAAATTTTTCTCTATTTTTGGAAAAAAAATAGATTTTTTAAAAAATTTCTAAATATATATTTATTTATTTGCACACACACATATATACAGGGTGGGCAAAAAGTAAGTATAAACTTAAAAATTCCTAAAATCCGAAAAAATAACTAAAATAAAAAACGGTTAGCAAGTTTAGCATTGATAGACCATGGTATTTTGTTTTTTAACATAAGAAAAAAATTCAAAAAAACAGCCGACAGATGGCTCTGGTATGAACAATTTAATTGGATATATGCTAATGAGAAGGCGATTATAAATACTTACACTCTTGGTCCAGAACTAGTTCTTCGATGCATGCCATCATTAATGTGAACAAGGATGCTGAGTGAAAAAGACAAAGCTTTGTTGTTGAAGCTTTTTTGCATGAACCAGGAATCAGTGACTATTTCTCTGCGTAAGTTCCGACTTCAAAAAAATGTGAAGTCTTGAAAAGGGCCTGTAACAGTGGCAGGCATCATAAAGCTCGTTCAGCGATTTGAGGAAACTGGATCGTTGGAGGATCTTGTAAGTCTAATGCCGTCTAGCCAAGTGGTCCACAACAAGACTTACAACCAAGTCTAAGGCAGACACGTTCAGCGCGTGCTGCAGCCGAAATGGAAACATTAGCATCAGAATCTAAATGTGGAACACACAATGCTATAATAAATGATTTGCAACTTTATTTTTGTTATTTGCCTGTCTTTTCTTTCAATTATGTACAAAGCGCCATCTATCGGCTGTTTTTTTTAATTATTTTTTTTACTTATAAAAAATCCAGTTACTTATCGATGCTAAGCGTGCAAATTGTTTTTTATTCTGCTTAATTTTATGGGTTTTATAATTTTTTAAAGTTTTTACAGACTTTTTGCCCACCCCGTGTGTGTTGTGTTGTGTGTGTGTCATGATATCTATTACTCAAAATTAACTCCTAATAAATTTCCTAATTTTTATTTCAATTAGTTCATATTATTCATTCTAAAATTCTCTTATTTCCCGATCCCACTTTTTTTTTTTAATTATTTCTAACACGTGATGTAAAAAAAACTTTAATTCTCACCCTACAAAAAAGGGATAAAATATCTAACACAAAATGGCATATCTTCCAAAGATACATAAGAATCTCCTAGTTGGGGGGAGAAAATTTTATACACTTTAGTTCTTGTATTCTGGTGTGAACAGACTATTCCGCATTTGGTCCATATGTACAAACCATGCCCTCCCGTGGAAAAATAAATTGAAATTTACTAAAGTACTAAAAAACGGAACATTTCTTTTGATTATTCTCCTCTTTTTATTACTTATTTTAATTTATAGTTCATCATTAAAAACATGAAGAAAACGTTATATTAATTTTTTTTTTGAATTTCCAATAAGATTTCCTCCACACATGAGAAGTCAAATAGGAAGAATCAAAATAAAAGAATCGATTTGCTGATAATTAAATTCTAAAGTGTTTAAATAGTATTTTGTCATTTAGGAAAAAAATGTTAATTATTATAAAAAATCTTCCTATTTATAAAGTAACTCGGTGGCTATTTATAAAAAACTCGGTGGCAAAGTTCCATGAATGCAAGCATGAAAAAAGTCAAGTTGAATTAAACTATGTGAAAAACAAATAAGTATTGTATAATGAATTATTATACTAAATAATAAATTATTATAAAACTAATAGAAGGTCCAAGAACAAGACACTGTACTTGTTGTTAATGCCTTTTTTCCACAATTACAGGTGGGAAACTCTTGTTACTTTGGAGGAAAAATATACGTGCAATAGCAGTTAAAAAAAGTACAGAGTGGTTTCGGTTCCTGTCTTCTGACTGCTTTTAATATTTTCTTATCCATTCGAATTTGACTACCCCAGCAAAACTAATATGCGGGCTCGGTAATCGAGCGCTGATTTTTTTATCACCCCATGTGGAATGATTGGTTCATTTCTAATGAGAGCATATTTGGAAGAGACCTAAATAGGGGTGCGTCTCTCCATTAGAATAGATTTAAATCCTCGTATAATCTAAAGAGAAATCTCTGATTCCTCTGCTCAGATTATAATGCCTGGAGCAGTTTCTTTGTTTTACTTTTAGAAATATTTCAAATCCCAATGAACGATTAATTATATTAAAATTACTGCAAAATAAGCATTCACTGCTGAACGTTGTTTTGGTACAATTTACTGTTTGTATTTTTATCTGTTTTTTAATCAAATCATCGACCACATTCAGCTTACTATTGCATAAAATAAAATCGATCAAACAGTTTCAAAAAATAGAAATGCATAATATAATTATAAAAAAAAACAGAGCTGGTGATGAATCGCCTGTTTGAAGAAGAGATTTTTACCTTTCCAAAAAGGATAGTCTTGAAGATTAATGTTTCTGTCTCGATTAAAACAAAATTTATCTATCCAAATTACATTTCTCAGAAAAGAAAGATTTGATTTTTCTAACATACTGCCAACCGTAGAATTATAGACGTCGACTGTGTAGTTCTCCATAAAATTGCTGTATTAATTCATTGGTCCCACGAATACTATAGGGATGCCAGTTATTATACTGAAATACTCTACGTATTGTCAATTTAGAAATAATGGTTTCTGGACTGAACGCGCAGGAGGGTGCTTGAAAAATTAGACAAAATGCCAATTTCTGCTTCATATGTATGACTCCTCACTCTCCCGTTTTTTCTCCAGGAAACTGTGGATCTTGTAATTTGTAGTTATTAAACCGTTCAGTAAAACACTTCCTAGGAGGATCTCGTGAGTTCGTTTGTGCTCTTCTACAAATAGACAGCAACTGCATTACGATTACATGTAGCATAGGTGATGAGCATAATTACACATTCCTTGTTATTGAAATATATCATTCTTTCCAATATCTCTTTGAAAAATCTTCAATGCTCAGTTTCTTAAGTTACTCTTCCATTCTTGATAAAATCAATGTTGCAATTGATAACGAATAAAAGTGGACAATATTGATGTGCGATTACCAAATTTCTTTGGCGTCATGATGATTGGATGATTACTAACTAGAGAAATATTTACATATGGCAGTTTTTTTTTATTGAATAAATTTGCATTTTTGAAATAAATGTTTTCATCTAAATTTAAGATCTGTAAAATCACCAGATCTAAAATTAAGATCTGATAAATTTTGTAGTTAGAAATGTCTAACTTTGCTTGATCATAGATGTCTATAAGGGAAACATTTCACTTATTGACAATTTTACAATAGAAAGGACGTATCAGAATTTAATTTTTTAAACCTTTTTATTGTTAACCACCATAGTAGTCAAAGTACATTTAATTACTTAATGAATAGATTTAACTCATTTAATGAAATTTTGTAATTGGAAGTATAGGCCTTGGTGCAATATTTATGGAAATAAAAACTTGTTACTGTAAAAATAATCATACAGTTTTAAAACATATCAGAAGGATGGAAATTTTTTGCTAAATAAGATAATTTATCTAAAGAATTAAAAGCATGCACGTTCCATGAAGAACTGCGTCCTATACCTATAAATTGCTTTTCATGATTCCAAGTATATTTTGATGTGTTTCTTTTTATTTGTTTATTTTTTGTGTTGTCTATTTTCTACTATTGAAATCTACGATTTTCTTAAAAACAAAGTTTCGGTGACCAGAGAATGAACCTTTATATTGAGCAATAACAACACACAGCGTCATTTATTTCCTCACCGCGTCAAACCACTAGTGAAAGAAAACTATAAACGAGCTTCATCCGGCTCCACCTACTTTCCTCGACGTCTTTCCGCCCCCTCTGATCCATGAAGTATGTTGGATATAAGGGGAGATCATAGAAACGTATCTGCAACTGCAACCGTGTCTTTAACTCCAATTTAAGATCCTAGAAGAGCCTGCTTTATTGGACCCATAAATATATTGAAGGGGATTAAATGGCACAGTAAGGCTTTTGGAATTGTGAGCAAGAATATGGGAAATATCAATATATAAAGATATAAATAAACTGAAGAATGACACATGTGTTATAACATTGGATATTCAAAAAGCGGATTTTTAATTTTCGAAATCATTGAAAAAAATTATTTGTAATATTACTGAGATTGGTAAAATTGTGTTGAAAAACGATCAGTGAAACAAATCTTCAAATTCAAAAAGCTTAAGAAGAAAGGGCTTCATTAAAGAGCTTCTTTGGTCGAGAGTTTGTATAATCAGATCTTGGTTGAAGTAAAACTGTAAATAAACTTATTTTGGAAAATAATTTTCAAAATGTTAAATTATAAATCTTAATTTAATCATGGTGTAAATTGGTTTGCAACTATGTAACCTTATCAATTTAAAGAACTAAGCAAAAAGAAGGATGATAAAATCTGCTAATCAAAAGTAAGATATTGGCAAGCAGTGAATGCAACGATGCATGCCTTATTTACATATTTTCAAAATCACTAATCAAGTATTACCATTGCGCACATTAATTACGATTATATATATTTTATAACAATATAATAAAACATAAAGCATCAAATATAACAAATAATTTCATATGACCATTTTTTAATGTTGAAACATTGCATAATATCATATCAGACAAAAGGCCATTTTTTCTTCAAAAATATGTTAAACTGAATGAAAATTCTCAATGAAACACACCGAAATTGCATGAGAATCATTTCGTAATTCTAAACATTGATTGCAAGAACAGAGAATGCGTGTTCCTTCGTAAAACATTCGCGCTCCACCAAATAAAACATTCGATTCCTACAGATCTTACTATCTCACAGCAGAATGACAAAGTCAAAGGCAAATAAAAGTAGTGAAGTTTCTGAAATTTTCTCATTTTTTTCATTTGATGCTTTGAATAAATGTTTAATACAAATAAAAATATCATAATGCACTTATAAAAATACTAATAATCATTGATTTTATAATATTGAAAAGAAAAATACTTTTATCCAAAGTTAATATCGCCAGCAAATTTTTGTCTACGTAAATATATAAATTCTCTTTTAAGAAGAATATAGCATTTGCTCAAGATAATAGGAAAGAAATTTGGTGAAAGCAGTTTCCTATAACTTCTGTTAATGGGCTAAAAAGTAAAATTTACTTATGTGGTGGAATGAAGATCATTGTGATGAGTGCAATGGAAACAAGAGGACATATGTTTTCAGGAATAATTCTCTAATGATCACATTTCTCAATAAACAAGCACAAAAACGAAAGACATCGTGCGTGCACACCTCACAGAACAGCATCTCATCTCATTCTTAATAACAATCGCAATGCACTGTGATTAGGATTCGTACCTAACCAGGTATCGCCATCTATTATCCAAAAGAGAAAATAGAATAATGCAACTGCTACACTTATATTAATTATTTCAATTTTCTTCTTTACTTAATTATTCATTCTTATTAATACTAGAAGCTGTGCCCGTTTGAACGAACTTTTATCCTATTAACAGTAACTCCGATATTGTTGCTATAAATTAACTAACCAAAATTGCTGTAGAAACTCTCTTGCACCATAACAGAGTACTTAGATAAGAAATATAAAAATATTATTTGCAATATACTTTTTGTGTAAACATATAATAAAATTAAAAGCTTCGTTTTCCTGCAGTGGAACACCATCTTTATAAAGTCCACAAGCCCTCCAATTAAAATTCATCACTAAAATCGGATTGATGTAAATACTGACCCCTTGACAACAAAATGCAAGGCCGAATACAAAATAAAAATAACTCTGAGAGAAAGTATTGGCTATGTCTACCAATGAATCAACATAAATATAAAATAACAAAATTTTCAAACCTGAGGCGCATTGACTTTTGCTGCAATTCAGCATAACAATGTAAATAAAAGATGAAAGTTCTGACAGAGCTACATTTTATTCATGTATATGTTTTCAGTTAATTCACACACCGATAAAGTCAGTTAACAATTTAACAGTCAGTCAATTGAAACATTAAAAAAATGTCCGAGTTGCTTGATATCAAAACAGATATTAGGATGTGTCCTAAATCGAACAAGTGGGAATATGTTTAACTCCACCCAGCGTTATGGATTTCTCTAGCTTTTTCTGTTAAGTATTACGGAATCAAGAAATTTTTTTTTCATAAATTAAATTTCCAAATAAAGCATGGAAATGGATAATGGCTATCAATATGAAATCAAATCAATCAAAATCAAAAATGGAATCAATATAGAATCAAATTTTAGACTGAAAATATAAAATAGTGTATTTTTATCTGAAATTCGCAGATATACATTATTTGTCAACTCTAGATCATCAAGAAATGAGCCTAAAATCAATTATGAAATTCAATCTTTACAAATATGAAGAAAAACAATTTAAATAAAAGTGGAAAAATGAATATCTTCAAGAAGTTATGTATTTTGACCACAACCAAACGTTCCACTTCAAAAGCGAGATTTCTCAATGGATTAAATGCAGCGAAAAAGAGTCGTTTTCCATTGTCACACACAACGATCTATGGAGATGTATACGAAATAAAAATACATTTTTACAACTCGCTGGAAAAATTCGAAAGTCTTAACTACCCACAAGACCATGTCTCGAAGATAAATCTGTTTATTATGTAAAGAAGTTTCTCAAACATTCATTCCTTCTTAAAGAAAGAAAAAACTGTCACGCATGACAATCAGCTTGTGACGGAAAAAGGCAGAAGAAAAACGGCTTACTGTCTCGCATATCCATTCATTTTTATGGTTCGGAATAATTTCAGGGTGCATTTGCAAGATCAGTAAACTGACGCTAAAACTCTAACGGTTCTTTTTTTACCCTTAAAAATGCAAAAAAGGTGCTGCTTTAGTTTTGAGTTTGCATTTGACTTGCATCGTTACTAAGCCGATTTGTATTTCCTCAAAAAAGCTCTTCATCTTTTTTGTTGCTAGCAGTTTTATGCCGTTGGCAAATTGTCTCGGAAAATGTTTGACATTTAGAATATACAGGAATTCGAACTGTTCTTTATTTCATTTACAAACCATTTGTTTAAACTAAAGAAATAATTTAGAGAATCTAGTGACTGCAAGCATCCATGAGACAAAACAGTTTCTTTTATGTATTAGGAAAACTTTTTTAACTAATTGAAAATATAAAACTTCGTGCCAAGTCTTCGAATGTGTGTCTAATAATTTCCATGGATTATGAACATTCTGGTTTGAAAATATTTTATTATATTTCGTGAAGGTTTCTTTTTTTAGAAAAAAACTGAAATCTAAGCATGAAAAACACAGTAAGTGACAAATCGAAAATTTTGCGTGGCAAAAAATGATAAATTACAGTCCAGTTTGGGTACTTACTGTATTGTGCTGTATTTAATAGTGACTATTCCATGCTCTATTTTCATTTATGCCCCCTCACCCCCCCCTTTTTTTTTTGTTCTTCAGTCTCTGAATAATTGCGTTATGTATTAAATAAGATTCATTTCTAAGATTCCAATGTGATTATTTAATGTTCTTTTTTAATAAAAATACATTTCATTATGCATTGAATCAGAGTGAAAAACTAGTGAAATTGATGATGAATTTAAGGATAAATAATAGTGAATTCTAAATTTCCAGATTACTGACAAAAGTAACCAATGCTATTTTCTACTGTTCAGAATGCTTCTGACAATCACGTCGTTTTCCAATTTCAAGATCTTGACCTTGTATACGATGCGAAATTTTTGAGACAGGGGGAGTTATATTTTCCTTTCCAAATATTCGAGATGTTAACTCTTATTCCATTAAAAGTTATCGAAAAATTATTTACATACTTCTTAAATAATTATTATTATGAATTAGCTTTGATTTTTCTATTACATCATTTGGTGAAAATAGTTTGGATTATATTAAAGAAATGCATTAGCTTTTTGGAAAATAATTTAGCTAATGAATTTTTCCTTTTCAAAAGCTTGTTTGGTTTTGAAAAGTTAATACCTTTTTAACACGTTTATTATACTCCTTTGTTGAAGGTTTGTTTGCAAATCTAGAATTTTATAATCAATGTTTTACTCGTTTCCGGATGTGCTAGAGTAGAATACTAGAATTTTTTGTATTGATTGATTGTCCTCGGTAACAATATTTTATTTTGGCATTTTCGTAATGTAATTGTCTATTAATCAATGAATTTAGTAAAATTTCTTCCGTCTAAATTAAGTATTGCCCCTTAATTTTGAATCTGAGAGGGGAAAAAAGATTTGTTGAATCCATAAACAATTTTTAGAATCCCATAAATCGCCAATAATTAATTTTTGGAGAATCAAAGGAAACATTTCCCCACTAACTGCTTCTCTCAATGACAAAATCTTTGTTTCAGATTAAATATTATTTGTATACTTTTTAAATTTTGGTTCCAAAGCATGTTTTATATCTTCTGATTAATTTGTAATTAATTTTTAATGTCCTTTGATATGTGGGTTTGGATTTGATTTGTATTATTTAAGAGCAAAGGAGCCAATTCAGATTATTTTACGACAGAAATACTTTCGATTTATTGGATTTCTGAAACTTATGTCTTAAAAATATTCCTATGTTGATGAAATCACAGTAAAACAAATATTTGGAACAAAATGGTCATATGAAACATAAATTATTAAGAAAAATAAATTATTTTATTTATTATAATATTGTTTGAGATTATATATATATTAGACCTTTGGGATATTTTAGGATTATAACAATTATTTATCATTTTTATTTATAAATATTTTAACGTTTAAAAATTTAATTATAATTATAATGCAAATATCATGCGAATAAACATAAGTTTGCATAAAAAGTTAATAATATATTAAATAAAAATAAGTAATATAAAAGTTAGTAATATATTTAATTAAAATGCTTGTAAATTGTTCGAATATTAAGAGATTAATAAATTGTTTGTAAATTATAATTCGAGTATTAAGAGAAAAATAATTTTCGCATAAAAAAGTGAATAACATATTAATGTTCCGATAAATGAATAATTTAACTTAAATCATTTTGATCATTTAAAAAAAGAATCTAATTTCTTAATTTTTCGTTTAAAAACTAAATTATAATTCAAAAATTAAACCATAAACATAAATTTATGTGTCATTATGAAAAACATATTCATTAAAAGTATCTGTAAAATTTTAATTTGAATTATTTTTCACAGAAAATGAAAAGAAGAAAAAACCGAACCAAGCAATGAACCCTGGTCTCACGGATAAAAAGCAATTGTGCCGACAGTACAGACAACTAAAGCCGCAGATTATTAGTATATAAGCTCTGCTCAAAGTGTAAAGATCATTTTTTCACTAAAATTTTATTAAATTTTGATTCATTAAAGATTATTAAAATTTTAATGAATGAATACCCTAAAGATAGGTTTTCATCTTTCAAAATGCCATTCCGAAGTCAATCCAACCCATACACTCCTCTTGTTAGAGCGAGGTGGTGGCATCTCGCATATTTCGCTCGGATTAATATATATTTTATCCATATATATTTTATTGCTGTAATATATGGGTCCTTGTTTTCATATGTATACCTGTGTGTGTTGCCCTTGTGCATGTGCCCGAAATAAATAAAAAAAATTTTAAGCTAATAGTGATTCACTATTCTACGATAATCCAATTCAGTGCTAATATTATGTTTATGCCAATTTGAGATAAAATCAGATGGCAATGAAAATACTTGAGTCGATTTCCAATTTCCTAAAATTTAAACAACTTACATCTCGGATAACGGTTGTGCGTGTTGGAATTAATGTACTGCGTAGCTGTTTGTGTGGAATTAGAATATATTCATGCTTTATCTCATTTACAAATTCAAATAGAAAAACAGAAATAATTTCAAACGGGACCTTTTTTCCTCGACAATCCCGTAAAGTAACCCAATATGATGCGTTATTACTTCAGACCTACAATTTTTGACAACAAAATCATATTAACGAATTTAACTCGTCTAAATTGATGTATTTCTGAGCTACAGGTTATCGATCCGTTGAAGGTTTTAATTAGATGCAGATCTATAGTTGTGTTATATCATATATTATGTTCTGTTATGCCCTATGCTAAATGGCTACTTCACTCTCGGTCTGTTGGACTTTGAATTATCTTTTTCTCATGCATTCATTGCATTTACAGACAATCTTCCGCTTGATGGATTTCATCGATCATTTGATAAAAATGTATAGTTTGTCAGAAAGATCTTATTCCAAATTTCACCATTCTGGCTCCTTATTCGGATTATGACGTTCACGGACTCATACAGTTCCTAAATTGTAGTTTTTGGTTTCAATATAGTCTACTATGTATGCGTGGAGATTTATCAAAATATCTTAATGGAATTTTTCTACGAATAAAATAATTTATCATTGTGCACTTTGTGTATAAGAATGCAAAGTTACTTTATCTGGATTCAGTATTAAAAACTTGACATTTCATCCGAATTTCAGGATGAAATTCGTTTATGATTACAATACTTTCACTGTATACTTTGCATTCGAAAAAAATTTAAAAAAAAAGAAATATTAATTTTTAATATAATTGAATGGCTCACTCGCCAAATGGATTAACTCCAGTAAACAAGAAGTTGCGAAAAATAATAAAATAACACATGGTGTATTTTTTAATTCGTTTTAAATTATAAATTAAAAAATTCGACTTAGACTGCATTATTGCAGATGCCTCTTTTATCTGACAGCATTTAGAAAATATAAGATAGAATATACTTGGAGCAATTGTTATGATTACTACAATTTTTGTGTGCTTAAGGAAGATAATCAATTTGAGAAGGGAAAGAAAATTATTATTTCAAGTTCAGTCTTCGAATTAATTTTTTTTTTTATTACGGAAAACTTTATTCTATAAATATATGTTTCATTAAAGATTTTAGCAAAAATGCATAGTAACTGTTCAGTTAGTGATACATGTGAGTATTATTACTTTGTTTAAATTGATTCATCATCAATATAAAAGTTGTCTTCTTCGTTAGCTCTATTTGAATTCCTATCATGTCGATTTGTCATTAAAGTTTTATAATAATCATGTTTAATAGGAGGAATGAATTTCAACAAGTCCATCATACCTTTCCTCTTTTCTATTGTCACAGTTCTACCTGTTGGACACAATAATGGCTGGTCTACATTTTTCAGACACAGTGCTCTGGCTGCTACACAATTTTTATATTAATGGCATTAAATTTGGTACATTCCTTAAAGTCGCACTTAAACTGTATGAGGTGGAATTTCGACTTTTTAATTTTATCCAGTGCATTTTGGGCCAATTTACTGGTATCCCTATAGCTGATATCTTTCTGTTAATGAAAGAATTTTCTAAGGTACTTATAGAGAAAAAGTCCTGATGCGTCATTAGAACCATATGAAATAGTGCTGTTTTTTTACAGGTTTAATATTATACCAAACATTTGGCGCAAAAGGTTTTGATATTTTTTTTTTTTTTTGCTTGGCATTCGATAATAGCAAATTGTACATATTATACCTTAGTGCATGGAATGAATCAGATTGGCTACTGAAATAAATTATTTTTTATTCAATGACTAAAATACTTTTTTCATTTAATAGTGCTCTTACGTATTATAAGAAGAATTTTTGTTTTGCATATATACAATATGGAGTGAATCAAGTGCTTTCATACTAAAATTTAATAAAATTCAGAAAGTGGAGTTAATTGATTTGGCGAGTGAAGCCTTCAATTCTACATTCCAATTTCCACTACATCCAAATACTGAAAGAAATCGGAGCTAACTGATACCCCTGTATTAAATGGCAATGCTCTCCACCCATAAAGTCCGCCGTAGAACACAAGTTAAATGAAGCATTCCTGCCGACAAGAGTAACATGATCCGGAAGCAATCTAACTTGCCTCATCATTATCAAAAGAGCCGGACGAAATGAAGAAAAAGGGACCATTTTCTTGCCGGAGAATAGAAAAGTGTATGAAACTTTTTCTCATTCAGCCCAAGGGGGTGCTGAGAGCCACTGAACCAAAGGAAATGCAATTACCTCTAATGAAAATTTATAGAAAGAAAGCGGCCATTCTATTGGCAGGTGGTTGAAAAAAGTTCGTGAAACTCCTCCTTGGGATTGCAGAAATGAAAAAAAAAGAATTAAATATTGAACAGTGCAGATAATAAGATCATTATAGATTGGTTTTTATTGCCCCTTTTTTTACTTGGAAACTCGTTACTTCTTATAATTCACGTGACTAAAATTGTTACATTGCACATTTAAGATTTTAGAAATGACTTACAGATTACATCCTTTGTTTAAAAAATTAAATGTATTTGTCCTGAATCATTCGACCACAAGATTAATCATGATAATTTGTCGTATGATACATTCCTTTTATAAATTGTGGTAAATTCTTTGTCAAGTACGACAGTTTATTTTTTTCAGAAGATGCTTATGTAATTTTGAATCAATTTATATGAAAATATGTTCCCAAATTATTTTACTGACTAAGACAATTTTTATTTTCCTCCATATAACATTTATAAAATGTAAAGCTTTAAAATATTTTGTTGAATGTCCTCTTTGAGTATGAAAGGAGCAATTTTTGGCATTTCGTCTGCTTGTTGAACATGAGAATGCAAAATGCTTGATGGATAGATATGATGTATCGTGATCACACCAAAATTATAGATTTCCTTCAAATCATGAACGACATCTGCTTACTTGAAATTCATTTGCATGTGCATACTCATCAAGACAAACCATCAGTTCTTGCAGCAGATAATATTAAACTGCTTTCATATTAGAAAATAAATGTAAATCTAACCCAGGAAATCCCCACAACTGGTTTTAAGATTAACTGTTTTTGATCTAAAATCCCATTTCGCATAGATTCGTAGAAAACGCCTTTCTGTTTCATAAATTACGTGGAAATAAATTATTCTCACAGCAAAGAACACAAGCAAAAAATGAATCTTATGTACTTTTACATTTTAGTTATTTATGACCGTAAATGAAATTTCGTTACAAAATATTCTTTAGGCATATATAAAAGGATTAAAATTATATTAATTAAACATCAAATAATGTTTGTAATTAATTAAAACTTTTTCTAATATGTCACGCAATTTTTCATTGCCACAAACTTTCTTCTGTTAACTAATGAAAGAGATTGTTTTCAAAAAAACCAATAATAAACTTGGATTATTTAAAATTACAAAAAATAAATAAAATGAACTAAAATAAATATTCTTTGAACATTTTCTCTTTACAAATGTATCGATATGATACATTTATAAAGAAAAAAGTCGAAGTGAAAACAATATTAAAGGATTTTAAATCTATATATTATTTGTAGAAAATCATGAAGTTATTCCAGCACAGACGATAGATTTAAAAAAAAAATTATTGATTCTCAACACTTTCAAACTAAGGTTTCAATTGTTTAGGTTATTAACTACAGTACATGTATATTTCAGTTTTCTAAGATCTATTTTTAAAAGGATGACTTGATAAATCTTTGGATTTTTCTAGAGAAAAAACTGCGATTGAATATTAATCTTCATTCATTTTTTGCAAAAATGTTGCAAGGAAAAGAATATTGTACCAATAATTTTTTTCAAATGTAAAGGTTTGAAAAATATTCAGTGATAACGTATAAAGGCGCTAAAATCTGATTTTCTTATTGTACTTGTCGATCTCCAGTTCTTTTCAAAAATTAGTTAACAAGCAAATGAACTGAATTTTCCGAATGTTCTCGAAGTGAAATAAGTATCATTTAGATAAGAAAGGTGGAGACAACATTTCCATGAGTTAATTGGCATTAGAGAAGGGATTCGATATCAACTTGGTACAGATAATTAATTATTGTTTTTAATAAAAAAACACTTATTAGAATGCGAATTAATTCGTTACAATTATCAAATTAAACATCAAAATAATACTACTAAAAATATAGATTTATACTCAAAGTTTAGACTCTGAATATAAATAATTCTCAGGAAACTTGCAGATTTGGATGCATGTTTAGAATTCTATCTCAGCGCAAATTGTGCATTGATGACAACGAAATAAAAAAGAACAAAAGAAGTTACGCACGAGGAAATAGCGAAAAGTTTCAGAATAAAAATCGTAATATAAATTGAATTCATATTGGTATACGATGCTATGAAATTTTATTGCAAGGTGCGAATATGTCAGTGGGCGAACATAGTGAACTGCGGAGACATTCTTGCAAGTAGGCAGACACTCCGAATAATATATTCATCACTAATCAATGCATAAATTTCGTGTGATAATTTTGTTTCGGAAAGATAAAACTATATGTATTTATCTTGTAAATTGTCTTCCCAATTTCCTTTGGAATTCACTTCATTGTAACTGATTAATTGAAATACTTAACAAACAAAGTTTGTCTGCTTTAATTTGAACGGATGGCGAACCGAAACTTGAACCCTTAAGTTGAAGGAATGTTTTTCAATTACGGGGGAAAAAGGTTTTCCTGGCATCTTCAAGCGGTCGTAGTTACAGAATGTGAGATTTTATGTGGAATTGCTTCTTAAACAATCTTAACCTTTGAAACGGAATAATAAATGAAACAAATGTTGGCATTAACTTTAGCGACAGTTTTTTTTCTTAACTCTTTTCATTTCAAACAAAAGTTTACTTCCTATATAATTCGAATATATCTGACATCTCTTTATCTGCTTATAAACTCTGTAATTAATGTCTTTTTCATGATCCTGATTCCTGATTCTTGAAAAAGATCGAAGGAAATAGGATCGAATGAAGGAAAATGAGTGGCTGAAAGGGAAAAAAAGACAAATCTCTTACTTATAGGATTAGTTTGCGATAAATTCCTAGAATTCTTTTGATCAGAATACTTTGAGAGGGAGTTTACATTGTTTATTGGCAAATAGAACAAATGAGGCGATGCGCTTTCTGGAATAATTAATTGCTTAGAGAAATTTAACCGTTCATTCGTGTATTTCGTGAAGTTTTCCTAAAAGAATAAACGCGAATAATCGAAACGTAAAGTAGCGATCTTGCTTGATGTTACTTAAATTTCATTCCAATCGAGAATTTTACTTAGAAAAGTTTTTTTTTTCTTTTCTTACTTTTGATTTTCAGAAAGAATTATAATTTTTGAAAATTCAGAAGAAAGAATTCTCGAAAATTTTTCAAACTATAAGGATACGGAATGTTCTATTTTACACATTTTAATTTACTTTCATGTTTATAAATATAGAATTTTGAATTATGGATTTTCAGGGCTCGAGTTCTGAAGGGTTTTACGTTTACATCAAAAAATATATGCTTATGTCACTCTAAGTCAATTAGATTTCACCATTTTATTTAATATTTCACTTTGTTGCCATTTCTACTTTTTGCAGAACTTTAAATAAAGCTATCTTTATCTTTTAACTGTATGTTTGGCTCAGTATAGCCAGGCATGGTTCTTCTGCCATTAAATCCCACAATCCAATCCTAATAATTTACAACTGGAATCAGGGAAAAACAGCGCGGTGCACATGACTGTTAACCCTTTATAGGGCATAATTCCGGGACATTGACAAATAAAAAAATTTTAGGGTTATATCATGATACATTGATGATATAAATACTAAAACATCAAAAGTTCGTTGATTTGTCATTTAATTTATTAAATATGGTGGTAATATGCTTACCAGAGATAGTTCAGGGGAAACTGAAAGTGGTAAGCATACTTACCATTGAGCGTTAAGGGTAAAAAATATCATCGAATGTTCAATGGTGAATAGGTAATTTCAAACAACTTTATAGTTTTTTAGTTATAGATCATGGAATTGTTTAGAATTCAAATTCAGTATCATCTTACATTAAAGACTGAAGCACATTTTGAATTTACTAGGCTGGCTGGACGAATTACTACATTGCATAAAAATAAAACTATTACAATCTGATGCAATTTCATTAATAACATCTTGGCGACGTCTTGCATTAAGAAATAAACTAAAATTTCGTAAATTATCGCATTCAAATAATAAATATATCAAAAATAAAGTCAAAATATGTATAAAATCATCAACAGGAACATTCCGAATTTACAACTGCATCAACAGTTTTTGTTTATTTTTTAATGAATGTTAAATTTAAATTAAATAAATTCAGTAACAAAAAATAATAATTAAATATTAAAATGTTAAATTTAAATTAAATAAATTCAGTAACAAAAAATAATAAAATATTAAAATGTTAAATTTAAATTAAATAAATTCAGTAACAAAAAATAATAATTAAATATTAAAATATCTTAGATATACGGAACATAACAAGTGGTGTTGCGTTTCTGAATACTTTTACAGGAATTAAAATTTAATGACAAATGTTGGAATTTAATGTGTCTACAAAAATTCTTTCATCGCGGACGGAATGATTTTAACTATATATTTAATATATTTCTGAACTAGCTGTATCGAACTTGAAGCATCAGATTACCCATTTATCATTTTACAATACTTTTTTGAGCCCTCATAAAAAATATTTTGCAGGTGGTAAGAATATATACCAGAGAACTATAAAGGATAAAATGGGGAAAGGAATGGCATGATTCGCCCAACCACCCAATACTCTAAAACAAAAACAATAAGGAAGAAATGAAACATAGCTTTATGGAAAGTACTTCCTTCCTTCCAATTACGTATTAGTAAACATGATTGCCGCATCCCCCATTCCAAGTTGGGGTGGAGAGATCTATTGTGGGAACGCGCCGGCTGCGAATTATGTCGATAAAGCTGAGAAAAACCGCGCCTCTCCCTAATAGCACGTTTCGATTTTCTGCAGATGTGAGTAGAATGTTTGCCTCGCGAATTCAAGGGGAGGAAGTTTAGAGGGTTTCTGAACGCCGCAACAGACTTTAATTCGTACATTAAAGTACAACATATTTTATTGACCGAAAAAAAACACGATATGCGGATATAGGAGCAACAATATGGAGCTGTATTCCTAATGTAGTTTTATTTTTGTAATAGACACACAATTCAAAACAGTTTTTAAATTATTAATAATTTTAACATATATTCGTCACTGATAAATTGTTTTGCATAGGTAATTGACTGTTTGGTTTAGTTATATTTACGTCCTATTTTAAACGCTAGGGCTATTTTGGGACAGACCTTGAAATTTTGAACCACAGTCAAATGGCGGCCTCTGAGCTACCATCCCCATCTCCAAAGTTCAGCACCACACCAGCGGGAGGGCGTTTGGCCCCGATGGATTCAGAGTGCACCCGCTTACACGACGGTTCTTCGATGGAATCGGGTCACGAACGCTAAACCCGCTGATCCCGAAGCCAAACCTTGCCACTAGACCACCACGGCCCTTAGAAAATTTATTGGACGTATGATTTCTTTGCTTTTTATTATAAATTTTATTTAAAAACTAAACATTTTAAATCCTAAGATCTAATATAAGCAATTTGAAAAATTTTGGGGAACATAGTAAATTTGTATAGTTTTAAATTATCTATCAATTTTAGGCATGCTTTTAATTTTGAACGTTTATTTTGGAATTTCAAAAATTCTAAAAGATTATTAAAAGAATTCTTTTATTCACTTCATGACAATGCACTTTTAATATTTTTAGAAATTGTTTATCGATTAAATGATTTCTCTCTCACTATATATATATATATATTAAGTGACTGATTTTCTTTATATAAATAATGCTAAACATTAATAAAAATTTAGTTATGGGATTATAAACTTCACGCTTTAGTTATATCATTTTATGTTAGATTTTAACAAAGTCAGACTGATACCTTTATGAGAGACTAAAATAATAAAAACTGAGGTCTTCAATTTTTATTATTTTATTTTTATTTTATTTTATGCTGATTAATTATAACACTTCTTGCAAATATATTCTTTTAGCATTTTTGTATTTCATATTGCATTTTTTTTTTCTGTTTGTGGTAAATTATTTGTTTTGATCAGTTTCCACCCTTTGTTTAAAAGTAGACCCCTTAAGATATACTGTGTGTGTGTGTGTGTGTGTGTGTGTGTGTGTGTGTGTGTGTGTGTGTGTGTGTTACAAATTATTATTTTTTTATTTCTTAAGCACTCTGTCCAAGTGCGTAATATTTTCTCTATTACAGTTTTCATTAATAAATCTGTGATAATCAGATCCAAGATACTGTTGACAAGATAACAACTCGTCTGATTTGTTTGTCGTATATTTACTTTGTTGGCGGACCCCTGTGCCCTGTGATCCTGTTTAAGATTGAGAAACTAATCAGGGTTTTCATTTCACATGCCTAAGATTATGGTCTTCAGAAAGTCCAGCTTTCGTACAATTACTTTCGATACTGTCCGTCCATTGCAATCATTTTTCATCATTGCACTGATGAATACCTCCTTTTTTTGGCTTCTTCTGTATAACAACATGTAGAGATTATGTTTCCAATCGCATTTTATTGCATTGTTCCATTTTATCTTCATGTCCTTTATGCCTTCTAGAAATTTGTATAAACAGTAAGGAGACATTGGCATTCCTCTCATAATTTAACCTTTGGAACTGCAGTGACATAAAAGCCAAATGTGTTTAATAATGGTTTGAAATGAAAATGAATTCAGTCGCAATCTGATATTATTATAAGGATAAGTTGTTCAGATTGAATTATCGTGATGTCGTTATCAACAATGAATCACAGCGTAAAACGAAAATCCCTTTTTTATAGTCAATGTGTACATTCGCATCGACAGCCTAAAATATGAAATAATTTAAAATTAAATAATATTCTTATATACATGAGTCCATGGTTAAAAGATTCAATTTAGAGCTGATAAATATATTATTCTCTCCTAAATAATTCTTTAGAATTATAAATCAATTTTATTTTAAAATTTGCTTTGAAATTAAATAAAATATATAAATGTTTCAATTTTATAAAAAATTCCAGCCAAATGTAGTTCTTTAGAAATAGAATAAAATAAAAATATTTTGTTTAGTTAAATCTAATTCTTTTTTCTTTTTTTTTTTGTAGTCTATTACTTTTTTAACTTGTTGCATTTTTATCTCTGAAAGAAATGCCGGAATAAAAATAACTACCTTTTTATCCCTTTTAACTCTTAATATAAATTCAAGCAAACTGTTTTAAAAGTTTCGTAAGTATATAAACAGATTGATATATCCCGGCTAATATTCTCCGCGGACATTATAAAAACCTCGAGACGTATTTCAAGAGAAACGGATTTGATTCGAAAGCTTAAGTTGCATTTCCATTGAGTTATTGTCATCTTATGTTTTATCCATGAACATAAATTGAAGGGAAACACCCCTTTCAAGTTACAATGTTTGTGTTTCACGTTTCAATTGATACAGTTATTTTCTTATTCTTTTGGGAAATTCTTTAAGCGGCAGGATAGTCAGAATTTTTCACATTCTATATGATGAAAAAACGGAGATTTGTGAAATTAAAACAAATTTTTTCAAAACCTATAACAAAAAGAAATATGAAAAATTTCTATCACATTATTATCTTAGTAATTGCTCGATGTTCATAATTATTAAAACAATTAGGTGGGCGTAATAAAAGAGATAAAATACAACCGATTGTACCCAACAAAATGATAATATTATTCTAATATTTTAAAATTATTAAATTTATATCTATTATCAATATTATTTGGCAAATAGCTTAATATCAACCATAACAACTTTCTAATTAACCTACCTACAGAAATTTTACAACCCAGCGCCTCTAGGTAACTGCCTAATCAGAAACCTATGCGAATGTTTTTTAAAGGATTTTTCCCTTTAAAACTAATTTTGAGGAATTCAATGCATTATTTATAATAAATAATTTTGCACATACCGTCAAACCTTGCTTAATGAGCACCCCGTATAACGAGAGCAAAAAGTAACTAACTTAACGTGCGATGTTTAGCAGAACGAAATGGCGAGATGTTAGATTGGTTTGTATTATTCTATTTTGAACGTTAAGAGTATCCTCATATTTATAACAAAGAAGTTTTGTCAGGAAAACATTGCCGAACGTGACTTCTATGGGTTTGAGTTAAGGCCTGTAGAGACTTAATCTACGTGATTTGTCTATGGCCAAGATTATGGGATTAGAAGCTTATAATAACGGCATCGATGATCTAGTGGGGAAACATAGCTACAGCAACCAAAGAACTTACCAAAGACAAATATTTTTAAACAATTTTCATGTAAAAGAAATACATACAAATAATAAAGTAAATTATTATAAATTTATTTGAGTCTGTTTTCCGAATGTAATGCACTGTCCTATTTTACATGTATTCCTATGGCAAAACATTTTTCTTTTAAAGAGTATTTAACATCTTGAGTACGATTTGTGAACGAATTATGCTCGCTAAATAATGTACTATATGTACATATGCTCACTATTTAATGTACTATATCTTTTCTACAATTGGGGTCCAGTACTTGATTTCTGAATGGTCTAAACGAAATATTACTTATTATAGTGACATTTTGTACGAGTCAATTAATGCATTACTGAAAAGCAAAGCTTTTATAATCCTTGGTCCTACTAATGATATTTTATTAAATCTACTTGCATCGTATCATAGAACTGTTTCATTAAAAGACAGTTTGAGTTTCCTTTTTCAGTCAGATAAGGAAACATTTATAAATTACACTTCAAGGTTTTTACATCTAAAGCCACTGTTTCCTGTAAGTACACTCTCGAGTATCGACTCTCCGGCCTAGTTTTCTTTTTGTGTAATTAAATGCGTAAGGCAAGGCGTTGCATTGTCAACATTTCCAAGGCATTGGAAGCGACGTCTGCTTCGATCCTCCTAAGTGTCACAAGTTGTGACGGGAAAAGAACCGCATTCTACTCGTTGTTTATTGTTTCGTCAGTGTGTAACGCTCCTCTATTGTTGCCACTGCTTCTGATTGTAACTTCACAATACATATAGTATTCATAAATTGTTCTTGGGGTATGTTTAATATTTTTTTTAATGCTCCGCAAAAAAAGATTTCAAAATTGGTGATAAACGAATAAAAGTTGTAATGACTATGCGAGAGAAATTACTTTCTTTACAGCGACTAGACTCTGGTGTAACAGCAAAAAATATAGCTTCGGAGTTGAAAATTGGGAAGAGTACAGTAGGGAACTGGAAAAAAATCGAGCAGAAATTGTAAAATGGTGTGTTGCACAAGCTAGTAGAAGTGGAAAGAAAGTAAGAAAAATCATGCTGAAAGTATATAAACATACATAAATTACCAGTACAAAGCTTTCTATTTTAACTCTACGCGTTATTACCGGCAACTGCTTTTATGCTCACCGGGCCGCGGCTGCAATCGCATTCTACGTGGCTTATAATGGAGAGATTAGTACTCAATAAGAAGTGAGAAAATAGGTTTAAAAACTTTGTCTTCTGGTATTGAAGGACAAAGATATGAGTTCATAGGACTCCGGTCTATCCGGCGTTTTCGTTATCTGACCTGCCCTTCGCCACATTAGGCCGGATTCTTGGGACTGTACTGTATTCTCAAGAAGAGTTCACGAAGGAAACTGCAAATGACTTAAAATTAAAAGATTTTTTCAAATATATTTCCTTTAACAACAAAGACACTTTTTAAAGATGTGTTACTCTTTATTTATTTTGCACTCGCTATCAGCTATATGTGTTTCTTTCCACAAGATCGTTATAAAATTCATATTTCATCAAATAATAATGGGCGCAATTTCTTATGTATGCATTTCAAACTTTTGGAAAAAATAAAACTATTTGTTGTTAATAGCTTTCTAACTATTTGTGAGAATTTAAAATTTTTATCAATATTCAGCATATTAAATATTCGAAAATATTAAATATGCATTATACTATTAATATTAAATATTAAATAATATATACTTATATATATTAAATTAAATATGCTTATTAAATATTAAATTAAATATACTTGTTATTAAATATACATCAAACTATGTTGTTTGCAAATAATTCCATGATCTTCCACAGGAAACAATTAATTAAAAATAACGAGGGAGAAAGCTATCATGACAAAATTGTTGGTTTTCCATTCAATCCTTCGATTAATCAAGAGACATCTTGATGCATTATTGGTTTTATTTACTTACATACGAAGTATACAAAGAAAAAGTATTTTAATGTTCAAAAATTAGACTTGAAGAGTTTGTTGAATCCCCACGAAAAAAGTCCTGGGAATCCTAACACACACCCACATTTATTAGTAGTAGATAGATATTCATTGTTAAAAAAATCATATTATGATTTTCTAGATGTTAATAGTAACAAATCAAATATTGCTGTTCTGCAGATAAAAACAGACGAAAGAAAAATTTCCTTGGCAGCCTTATTGTTATTTTATCGTCTTTGGTATTGAGCAAATTCCTTGTTTCTCTACACAACGATAGAAGTTATGCTCAGTATTCAATGGCCCCATCACTGATCACATCAATGATTGGAGTCCCTTTTTGTGAGAACTCTGCACATGTAATGTTGTTTATCATAAGAGATTGTCTAGTTCTTCTGCTTTACCGGATGACATTTTCTGTCTTTAATCTACCCTTTCCAAAAACTCGTTCATCAGTTTCCTAACTGAAACATCAATCCTGATTCCTCATAGCAAATCAGAAATACATTACTTCGAAAAATGGATGTAAAGGAGAAATAAGAGAAAAATCCATCATTGGGAGCAAAACTATAAATCTCACTTCATAAGACATCTCTCAGTTTTAATGTGAACTTGAATGTCTTTCAAATGCCCATTACTCTCGGGTTTTATTGAATTTTCATCGGATTTCGATGCATTTAAATCTAGGAATAAAGTAATTTCCCGGAAATAATTTCATTTAAAAGCGAATAAAATTATGTGATGACATGCGAAACATGTTATAAAATGTTTTGGCAAAAAGAATTTTCGAAGACCATTCTCTGGAGGGGTGAGGGGGATCAATATAGTGTAATTATTTGTATATTTATAGGAAGAGAAGAGAAAAGGGATTATTTTATTTTGTTCTATGTATTTGCTTTTGCAAAGATTAAAAATAATGCAGAAATGTTACATGATTTCATCCAAATAATTAATGCGAAGCACAAATTTCGGAAAGAAGTTCTAAATGCATTAACTACTAAGTTTTATACAATCTTTTAACAACACTGTAATGAAAAAGACAAAAAACATTCAGTCCACATTTTTATGCAGGGAAAGCATTTTCGAATATAATATAAATCTTTCAAAAATTGCACTCAGTGTAAAAAAGCATTTTTAGGAAAACAAATTTATACCCTTAAGCACTTTGGATGAGTTTTATTTCGAACAACGGTTTCCTTTTTGAGTTTGAAAATCGTATGAATGTATTAAAATTTTGCTAAAGAATATTCTTTTCAAAATACAAAATCAACCTCGATTGATAAATTTATGCATATCTTGATGGAAGAGACAAGGTAGAAGAATTAATCAAGGCTATAAAATCTCTAGCTTTCTTTCTCTCACCCTTTTTTTCCTACTTCTAAGTTCAGGAGACTATTTCTGACGAGACGTCCAGCCGCCAGAAGTTTTCTTTCCAACTCATTGCAAAATCCGAACATGCTTTAGAAATTTTAAAATTTCTACCCCATAAAGTTCAGATTTTCCGGAAAGAAAGATTTCGGAGCAGGATTTATGTAAACCAAAAAGGTTATTTGTTCGCTTTTATTTATTTATTTATTTATTTTTTGAAGATGATAAATAGAGCTTTATAAAGATGCATGCGCTTTTCTCTCAACACTAAATTTCGCCTGCTTTGTCTTTGATTCATTTTTTTTAAAATTTTATTTATGTGTCATTTCACTGTTTTTTTTTTTTCAACAAAGGGAAATAAAGATTTTCGAGAGTTTAGACTTATTGTTAAAATATTATAGATTTTTCTTTGGGGGGGGGGAGGCTTTGTGGATGCGCTATTTCATGACTGTTAATATTTATTACACTTCCAGCTTTTCGAATTTAGCTTCGAAAAAAATAACACGCTTTTATACATTTGGGTATATTCTAAGGAATAACTTTTTTATATTTCTGGGCGATCTTGCAAGAACAAATATTTCTATATCTACAGTCGCTACAAGCCAAACTCGGACACTACAGGAAAAAAAACTTGCTCTGCCAAAATATTTTAGCTAAAATGAATTAGAAAAAAAACTAAAAGATTTTTTTGACAGTGAATGTATTGTACAACTGAAAACAAAGTCAAATAGCGCCAATTCATAAATTATAATTAAAAATTTAGTCATAAAATTATGATTTGTGAAAAAGTCCGTAAGCTAAACTCGGACATCTCACAATTAAGCACAAAATAATTTCAACTTATTGGATAAAAATTACTTTCACTTTTACAATTAATGTTATAATTCTTCAGGAGAACTTTCCAATTATGTTATTTTCATTTATTGTGGAATTAAATAAAAATTTAATTAAAATATCAGGGCAAAGAGGCCAAACGAGCGTTGAGTTAAGAAAATTGGTTATTAAGCATGCTGAAAATGGAAAGTAAGTGCCAGAAATATCAGAGAATGCCCACAGAATTCATTCAACGTTTAATGACATCATAAAATGCTTTAAAACCAATAATCAGATAGAAAATATGTCTAAGCCAGCCCACAATAAGATTTTCAAAGAAGCAGATGATCGATATTTAATTAGAAAAGTAAAAGCAAATCCATTACTCAGTGCACCATACCCATCTACTATTGCTAAAAAGGTATTAGGAAAAAACTTTAGCCCATGAACAATATAAAAATGTGCACCATAAGACAGATCTCAATGGGGGTAAAATCAGATAAAAGTTTTTCATAAGAAAGCGAAATCAGACTAAGATTTAAATTCGCAAAATAAGGACTTAAATTCGCAAAACAAGGACTTAAATTCGCAAAATAAGGACTTAAATTCGCAATGAACATGAAAACAAGGATTTTTTTATTGGAAAAATGTCTTACTTACTGGTGAGAGCAAATTCGTCGTTTTTAGACCCGATGGCAAGCCTTGCGTCTGGAGAAAATCGAAGGAGAAATTTCGCATAAAAAAATTTGCAAGCAACTGTGAAGCATGGTGGTGGATCAGTATTGGTCAGGGGCTCGAATTCAACTACTGGATGAGGAACCCTGTATTTTATTGAAGGGAGAATGGATCAGAATGTATACCTCTACATTTTAAATAAAAAGTTTCGATAATGTGTGCTGAAACTTTCCCTTGCCAACAACTGACGATTTTATCAGGATAATGATTCGAAACATAATGCTTATCGAGTGCGTTCCTGGCTTCTATATAATTGTTCTCTCGTCATGGACACTCCACTCCAAAGCCCCGATATAAATTCCATCGAAAATTTATTGAAATACCTGAAGAAAAAAGTCTGGAAACACTCCATTTCCTGTAAAGATGAATTGAAAAAAGTATTTTTGCTGGAATAAAAAAATATTGAAATTAATTTTTGTGAAAAAATTAATTTATGCCTAAGTGTCTTAAAATGGTTATAAAAACAAGGACTTACATATAAAACAATTATTCATTTGAAATATTTACTAGTTTTTAAAATTTTCTTATACGTCCGAGTTTGGCTTGTGCATCATTTTTTCTTTTCTTTTGCTTTTTGCTATAATTTCTGGCTAAAATGAATTAATTTATAATTTTTGTTATTTGCATTCATAATTACTTTTGCTTTTATAATTAATAAATATGCTATTGAAAATTCATTTAATTAAATTTCTTATCATTTTTAGTTTACAAATTTTGTATCTTTTCTTTGATGTCCGAGTTTGGCTTGGAGCGACTGTATATATATATAATATGCCTGAGCTAACAATCGAATATATTTTTTTTGGATACTAAGAGAGTAATTAATAGAATAAATATATTTATATTTATTTTAAAATTCAGTTTTAAAATTTAGAGATTTAGGTACAGAAGATTTTTAGACACAGAAAAAAAATATGATTTCAAACAGCATCCTTAACACACTTTTTATATGGCAAGACATGGCAAGCATTTTAGATGCAGATTAGTGGACGATATTAAGAATGCTGACTTTAATAATGAGTTTTGCCAATCAACAAATCAATTATTTTTAAAGTACTTGATACATATGAACATTACACCGTGCTGTGTAATATTATCTGTTGATATGAGATATTCAAACAGAAACAATACTCCTGTTTTTCATATTAAAATTTATAAAAATTCTTTTTTTATTTTAACACGAACATTAACTTTATATCAACACATGTTTTACAAAACTTTCTTGCATCTATTTAAAACAATTCATGTTTTTATAAGCAAATAATCAATGTAATAAAAATAGTGTAAGTAATGAAAATCTGCGAAAACAGAAGTTGAGCGGATCGCAAATAAGAGCTTGATTGGCCTAAAATTTGAATTAAAAGAAGTCACAGAAAAGTAGTAAAATATCGAAAAAGAAAGAAAATTATTTGCTTGAAATTGTACGTGTGACGTTCAGTTTTCCAAAAAAAATGATATATTTCAATAACAACATTTTAAAATATTGATGTGTTTTATTCGATCGTACTGTTGGCTTATTTGCAGTAGAATACAAACAATATTTGATAAGTTTCTAGTATCTTTATAGAAAATATATTTTCAGAATGGTTTGGTGATTTCTACAAGTACGAAGTTTGGCAGTTACAAGATTTTCTCTTCACTGAAACAAATTAAACAGAATTCTGATTAAATTTCGGATGATTTATTTTTAAAACTTACTTTCATGCTAGTGTACGAACAATCAACTCAGAATTCGCCATTCCAAAGACGATAATATATAGAATACTTCAAAGTGATTATTGATATGGAAACAGCATCCGAGGACTCTATGGACAGCAGCAATCAAATCACGGTCATCGCCTAGAATTTTACAACTGAAGCCACTTCAGGTAGAATCGAATCTTTCCTTCCTCAAAAATGTAATTCGAGCAGACGAATGTTACTTTAGTTGAGATGGAAGCAACATTCGTCAAGACAATAACTTTCAAAGGAAAAGAAACATCCATTCTTCGCATGAAAGTCTCATCAGAAATAACAATTTTCTATAAATGTGACATTTTTAGAAACTTTTGGGTTGATCCTCCTTACATTCTACTGTACAGCATTATGCTGAATGGAGACCGATATATTCAATTAGTTTTGAATATAAAAACATCTCAACTCTTTGACCTTTAACAATATTTCCCATAGACGAGAGCAGGAATTTTCCGAAAAGGGTCAAGACATTTTCGACTGAAAGGGGGGAGGGGGGGCAAAATTTATTTAATTTAGGTTCAAGATAAACACAATAATTCGTTTCATATTCACCTCAATATGCAAAACGGAACGGTCAATCTTCCTGATCACAAGTCGAGAATCATCGCTGGACGCCTCATTACAAAACAATGCAGAAATGCTCAAAAAACACAATGCAGTTTCAACACGTGTATTGCTTAGGTATTCAGACAATTACTAGCCGAAAGACGGAGAAATGTTTGTTATTCAAAAATAGTAAACACACTGGAAAACTATTCATTAGTGTTGCCACAAACGATATATCTAAAAGTAGAATTATATTAAAAATAGAATATTATTTTAAACCTATTTGGGGGTTAATTAAAACTTCTCTTTTCCTTTTTTTGTCATCATTTCATCGCCAGGTGCAATATAAATATTTACTACGACGTAATAACAATTTCATTAAATATTTCAAATAATATTGCAAAACCAATCTCAAATGTCATCGATCAGATGACTCGATATCTACCAATCGCAAAGTGAATAAAATGCAGTGCTTACATAATTTTTTTATATGTAACAGGTATTTTTCTTCAGGTAACAGCAGCATTTCTAACTTCACGTATATTATTTTATTTTTAAATCTTTGCTTCGTTCTAGATTATAAGTTAGCTGGATATAATTCGATAAATTCTGTGACATATAGTACTGAATGTAAAAATTATAGACTAATTCGCATTTTGAATGTACAATAAATTAAAAAAACATTTTCGCTTTTCTGGTCTGAAAAGCTAACATTTTCACATGTTTTTATCTAATCTATAAAATTTTTCTGAGAAATTTAGTCGTTCAATTCTCTGTGAAAATCATTTAAAAAATACAACTTCCTTTATCTTGCATCGGAACAATTAGTTAATTTAATAGGAAACGACAAGTCTCCAGTCATTCTCTGCTAAAGAAGCCGCCGATCTATCCACTTGCTACGTTTCTTCGGCCTCTTTCTTTAGCTGAGACTTTGTTTTGTTGCGTCAACAAAAGAAAACTTTTTCCCTACGCTGAAAGAAGTCGAAGTCCGGTTCGAATGTAAACAATACGATTCTGTCGTTTTCTCGTTGCAATCGAATGAAGCAAAACATGATGCAAGCTTGATGTTTACCTTTTTTTTTATTTGCGTATGACAAATAGTTTTTTTTTAAATATGTGAAGGTTAAATACCAAGTACCTGATTGGTAGAGTGCTGGATTCGCATCGCTTGGGTTGTGAGTGCAAACCACGCCGGCCGAAGACTTTCCGTGTATATGGTGGCGGGTGCATTTATAAATCAGTCGTAGTCCTCCAAGTCCAGACAATACCACTGGGGGTATGCAATCAGAGGTTATCGTTCTCTGATTCAAGTCTAAATTACGATCCGTGAATGAAATGTATGAATGAAGTCCGCCTCGTGAAAAGGGCTGTGACGCATGAGTAGCTAAGACGCACTCTTGGCACTAAATGGCATTACTAAACAAAAGACTCTAAAACTCGGCTTAAAATCGCTGATTTTGTCAGAGGACTTGTCTGACAAGTGCCAAAATTAACGCCATTTTTAGAAGTTGGAAATATGATGTTGCTTTCCTAATACAATAGTTACATTCATATGACTTGAATATCATTAGACATTGCCGTTTTCCGATTATTAAAAATTCTAAACTTCCAATTAAGAAAGGAAGTGCTATCGCTGCAACCATGGGTAAACCTAAAAATGACCAAAAAGGATACAAATTAACACGAAAGTCTTTTTATTCACAGTAGGATACTTAAACAAACAATTATGACTTAAAAAACGACTTCTGTATTTCAAGTTTGTTGCTTTACTTTATACGTAAAAAACATTTGCCTTATCTTTTTATTAAAACGTCATTTTTCACCTGTGAATGGTATTTTTTAACAATATTTTGGGCCAAAATCAATCAATAATTTAAGATCATCATATTTAACTTTTTAAGAGCCGTTGAAAAAATGCATTGGCTTCTTTTATTAGTATGTTCCTAAAAGACAATCAGATATCCGAATCAACAACAATACTAAATATATACTTATACTAATATTATATGATATAGAAAATAGATAATATTATTGTTACTTATGGCACGTATTATAGACAAGCTCGCTGACAATGTCTGCGATTTTAAACCGAGTTTGTGCAGTAGCTCCTGAGGGTAAACGCTCCTGAGCATCCGATTGCAGAAGTATGACTTCTAGCTCATATGAAGATGACACTCACACTTTCGCTTGCATAAACCCTTTCTGCGGGAGGGCTCTTACACACACCTCACAGATAGAACAAATGGTAAAGAACAACCGTGCCTGAACCAGAACTCAAACCTGGGACGCCTAGATCACTGCTACTCCTAGGCCAGGACGCCGGCAATAGATAGTATAGAATATGATATAGATGAAAGTATAAATATGTAAAAGCTGGGACGACACAAAGGAAATATAAAAGCTGACATTTTGGAAGCATGACTTTCACAAAATGTATTTTTTACGATAAGTGATGCTGTTTAAGAATGAGTGAAAGTGGCCTTCCAGAAACATTCTCTCGGACTTTCCACAATGTATTCTGGGGATTATATCTATCCGTATGTATGATTAAAAAAAACGGAACGAGTTTCGCAAAAACTTTTTACACGAAATATAGAAATGCAGCTCATTTTGGCTCAAATTCTTCCACGTATTTAAGGACAAAATAACCGATTACCGCAATAAGCTAAATCGATGCAGTTTGCATATTATCTGAATACTGACGAATCACAGATTTCTTTTCCATTTTTGGCTAAAATCATTATATGGAAATCTGATGTCTGGGTATTCACCCATATGAATGTAAACATATAAATAAATGGAATGAACTAGGTGAACGAAATTCAGCATGCTGTCTTTGGATCAAAATTATAGAACTACATCAAATTTTGGAGAGAAAATTGGTCACAGTTTGGAATGACATTTTCCATATTATATACTCGATTCCTTTTCTGTGCAACGAAGGTAAGTCCAAAACACGCCATTTTAGTTTTTTTAGCAATCACTAGTTCCTTTCTCCGGGACCACGGTGGCCTGGTGGTAAGATCGAACTTCGGGACTCTAGGCTTTCAAGTTCGAGACCCAAGTCCACCGAAGAACCGTAGCTTAAGAGAATCTGGTGCACGTTAAATCCTTCATCATCCCACGTCTTCGTCATCTGACTGTGGTTCAAATTTAGGAGCTCCGTCCCAAAATAACCATAGTGTTGTTTGAAAACGGGACGTTAATGTAACTAAACTAAACAAAAAAGTTCCATTCACTAGTGTTTATTAAAAAATCAAATTTCTACTTGTCCAGCAAGAAAGAGGATTATCGTGAAATACGAAGCAATGATTGCAGTTGAGATTAATATTCCGGCTGAACAAAATCATAAGATCTGAAGTTTGTATGATGTTATGTCATCCAATTGAGCCAAACTTAAAATTGCCGGTTTTGCTATACTAGTCAATATTAGCAGTTTAATACGTTTTGTGTCTTTATAATTAAACAGAAAGTCAACGTATATGAAACTACAAAAAAAATACTTTCAAACTAACAATTAAGAATTATTGAAAGTTAGAACTTAATAGTTATTTTTGGTCATCAACTAAAAGTCATTATTATATTCTTAAAATTCCCCCAAATTAAATTCGAATATATGGAAACAAGCAAAATATTACTTAATGGATGAATTAATTATGCAAAAGAAAGTTATAATCCCACGTGTTTTATTTTCATTTGCATTTTTAAATTAAACGCTACTAAAGTAAGCTCTCATTGTGGGAATAAGGAAAAAGAATTAAATGGGAGCACTGCTTCAAATCTAATATTAGTGATTAAATGAATCTCTCAGGAATAAATATTTTACAGTGACAGGATTAGAAGCGTCTTACATTTTTCTTTAAAAATCAGTTCAAAATTTTTCGGAAAAATTATTCTATCATTAGAATTTAATGTACCCTTTTTACCAGGAACAAAAATGTTTCAATAACATAATGATATGAAGTTCCTATCCAAATTTGCAAAATGTGTTTAGTGGAGTTTTTCTAGTAGTGACATTTCTTCTTTATTACCAGATTTATCGTAACTCCAAAATACATCAATCTATATTAAACTAAATTTATCTTTATAAAAATTTATGATGAATCCCTTTGTTGATAATTCCCAATGCGTCGAAACAATTCCGTCTCATCGAAACAATTTTTACAGTCGGGAAACACTTTTTAATTTCTTAAAAATTCTTGACACAAAATTGATGCAAATTGCTTGTTTATACTTTATTAAAAATGGTCTTTTGAAAACATGGATTAAATTTATCATATTTTCAGTCATAGGATTATTATTTCAAATTAACTTTGTCTTTTTTTAAAGAAATTCAAAACTGAAATTTATAAAAATTTGCAGAAATTTAACGGGCGAACTTTTATTTAAATCAATCGTTTAAATGTCTATTTTAATAATCGCGTAATTGATTGATTGCTTTTTAATTTAGCATAAATTTGCACGTTATTTTGAAATTAGGAAGAATACTAATTTCGTTTCAAACAAATTTAAGGCATGTGATGTCTTAATGTGTAATTCATGTTCGCGATTTTTAAAAATGTATAATTAAGATTTTGATTAATTTTATAAAACTCATAGCACTCAATTCAATTAAGGAAATATGGATTAAACAATCCTTCATTTAAATGACTTAATAGCTTAAGCTGTCTCTCAATCCATGGGGGAGCCCACATGGAGTTGGCGTGCACCTGGTCCATTTATGCGCCGGTTCTTCGGTGCAATAGGGTCTCGAACCTGAAATCCACCGGTTCCGAGGCCAAGACCTTGCCACTAGGCCACCAAGTCCCCTTTGTAAAAATGGAGATTCGAGAAAGGCAAGTGATCATAGATGGCATAAATGAGAGTTTAGAAGCTATCAAATAAAACAAAATATGGCGAAACTTGACATGCAGTTGTGTCTGAGATTTTTTTTTTTGGGGGGGGGTTCATATCATTCTATTTATACAGACAAGAGTCCTTATTTGCAGTATTTTAAGTTGAAATTATAATTTCTAGCAATTATCCTGGCCTTATAAAATCTCTTTCATGATTATCAGTAGACTAGACTCCAACTAGATTAAAATCTTGAAATCAATCTACAGTTGAGGATAAAATCAATTTTGCAACTTCAGAAATGAAAAAAGGAAACTGCCCTAATAAATGTTCACACTAGCCATTAGAACATTTCCTCTCTTTACACGTTATTCTGGACTATTTAGAGGATTTGCAGAAACTCCTGATATTTACTAAAATACAAAAATAAAAACGCTCCTATTACAAATAAACATGATAAATGTCATATCAGTATTTCACTTTTATACTTTTCTTTTCTTACTTTTAAACTCAAGATCACATAATTTCATTTGGATAATTTTTGGTGGTTTGAAGTTGTAGCACACGAAAATAATACGAATAGACAATCTACCAACATATTTGTCTTAAAATTAGATAAAGGTCTTCAATTCTGATATAAAAGTATATATTAATTTCGTCATATATATATATATATATATATATTGCATACGGTGGAAAAAACATAGGCAACCTCTAGAACCGTAAAATAAAATAAACAATTTCTTCCAACAACTTAAGATAGAAAAAAAAATATTTCCCAAAACTCTAATATTTAAAAGAAATATTTGGGAATTTTTCCCGAGAATGTTGAATTTTGCTCTTTTACAAATCATTAAACATAAACTGAGATTTAGGCTCATAGAAGATCAAAGTTAACATTTCTTTAGAAAATCGTCCGTTTTATAAACAATATTAAAATTAAATTTAATATTGGTATTTATTATTTTTATTTTAATTACATTTATTTTTTTATTTATTAATTTCTTTTAGTGATATTTTCCAATCTTCAAATTACTTTTTTCTGAAATTCGCTCCTAGGTTCCTTCATTCATATGGAATTTAGAATTAAATTACTTGACAATTATGTTCTGAAAATTTTAAGGCAATGCATTATTTTCAAAAATATAAATATGCCCATTTTTGAAATATTCACACATAAATAAGGGGTTGTAAAGTCGAAAAGAAAACAAAATTTTCAAGAATATGAAACTTGTCAAATTTAATAAATAATCTAATAAAAAAACCTTCAGATATGTAATGAATACGCAGTTAAATTGTTATAATAAAAACAATGTCCAGAGCTTGTATTTGATCTTTTTTAAAATAATTAATAAAAAATGTCTCATTTTACAAAAGAAAAAGCCGATTTCTATTTAAAATATTGAAAATATTTTCTAATTCCGTTTGTTATCTTTATTCTATAAATCATAATTTGAAGATTAAAACAAATGCATTTTTCAAACGAGCCTCCAAAAGGTATGAAAAATTTCCATTTCCATCCTTTAGTCTAGAATGCATTCGAAAAAAGAATAGAAAACGTAAGCAGAGATACTTGAAGATGTTTGCGAGGAAGCAATTAAGCTCTCCTAAATGTGTCACCTGCACCTCCCCCTCTTTGACTGAGAAGACTATTTTATAAAATAGGATATTTTGATTAGAATTTCAAAACGGCGGAACTAATTAAAACTTGAGGCAGATGATGAAACTAGAGAAAGTTAACTCCGAGTGATAAAACGAATTTGTGGAACTAATTGTTTTCTCGAGAAACGATTATTTTAATAAAACTGCAGTCTTTTATTCTTATGATAAAAGTTTAATAAGATGAAATAAGCACGTTGTTTAAGGACATCGGTTAGATGATTAGTTTGGTATTAAAAAGATTTCAAAAGAATGTTTCAGTAAACTTGAAAATGAAATTAAATTAGTACTTTAAGCATCTTAATTTGCAAGCAACCAATATTGAAACCGTAAAGAATTGAAATTAGAAATTGTAGTTTAATTAAAATAATCAAGGAATCAGATTTTTGTTTTCTTCATTTTAAAATGCTGGTCCATGGATATAAGATTTTAATTAGTAATTGCAATAATATTGTTAATTATTATTATACATAAATTTCACATTATCATACATTTCTCTAATGAATGGTTGTCATGCACATTTTGGCTAACAGCTTCACATCCAAATGAAGAGTTCACGAAAAGTTCAGATCCATTTCGATTCATTTTTGACTGTAAGAGCCATTAAAAATAATCATAATACCTAAAGAGGGTATTTAGTACCAGAGTACACTTTCAAGAATACATCTTTCATAACCCATAAAAACATTGAATATTGGATTATTTAATGAATCGCATAATAATTTTATTTTTCCCATAAAATGCTGTGACGATTCAGAAAAATGAGAACCACGAACTGTCATTACTATGCTTGAAATAATTGCTTTGACATCCTAACTAAAAAGATGTTTCATTTGAGTCCATGAAAACTTTGTACATTAAAAGCTTTTCTGTAATCAGCAAAAAAAAATTTCTTCATCTTATTACTGTGATTGATTTCATAATGTATATTTAAAAATAACCATTTTTTACCTTTTATCCTTTGGTTTATAGTTCCAAATGCAACTCGATTGAATAGAGGCTAAAGTAACGTCACACATTTCAATTGAATTTTATGTCATGTGAGATCGCTTCATCATCACGCAAGGTGTGACGGCGAGTGATTTAATTTTCTGGTAAGTTATTTTTCACACGCCATATATTCATTAAGAACGCATTCGTTCATTTAGAATGGGAAATGGATCGCTGATGTTTTTGGATTATTGAAACAAGTTATAAAAATGAAAGGAGGAATAGAGTTTAGGGAAAGAATTTTTTTGCAATTCACATCGCTGCAATCTAATCATTATTTACGAGATCCTCGACGATGCGTTGATAATGTTTTCGGAAAGGCTTAAAGGTTATGGATTGGTGAGGCAGATTAATGAATCGATACTCTTCGTGAAACTTGTAACTGATACTTGATTCTCATTTTATTATAGGTTTCATTTCATTACTAACAGTTTCTATACATTTTAGAAATAAATTTAATTTCAAACAGAGAAGACAAGGCTTGTCTCCCTCGACTCATTCTTTTCTTATCTTATAGCATGCAATCAAAAATAGTTTTACTTATTTCTCATATTGCTGAGCGTTTTGGATTGCCATAAATAAAAGCATTCCAAGTATTGATTCTTTTTCGCTGTGATTTTGTTATATTAATTAAGAAATCATGCCAATTCCTGACAACATTTTTGGAAATTATAACAACAAAAATTCTCAAAGCGATGCATTTTCAAAATTAAAAAATTATCAAATTAATTATGCATGTTCGATTTCTTTAATATTTTCCTTTTCATTTGAATAATTTAAGTTCTTTTTTAATTACTTTGAAATGTCATGTATATGAATGAATGAATGGATTTAACAATTATTACAAGGCCACGATTACGTAAAGAAATGCATTATTGTTTATCTCATTTCGGGGAAGGTTTAGTGCCATTGCGCTGGTAAATAAAAGGAACGTTTCAATTGCATTTGTTACTTACGTCCCGCATAAATGTCAGCATGCAAGTAAGAAAATGTAGATGTCTCTTGTTGTAAATAAATCACGAAGAATAAGGAATAAGAAGTAAGGCTGCATAGGGTTTTCAGGATTTCTTTTTTAGATATTTTTTGCTAACTATTGAAAGAAAAAAAATGATATTTATATATATATATATATATATATATATATATATATATATATATATATATATATATATATATATATATATATATATATATTATTTATTTGGACTTTAAATGAAGTAAATAAAATTCTCACTCAATAAGTTTTGCAACATTTAATTATATATTCTTTTTTCACTGCAAATATAAAACTGTACTCATGAGATTTATTAAAACCTTTGAAATTTGTAACTTCCTTTCGTATTTGATAAAAAACATTTTCAGACAGTTGAAAATGAAAAAAAAGAGATAAATAATGTGACTAAATCGCTAATATTTGATTTATTGGGTTAAGTATTTTTATATATTTCGAATTCCTATTTAAAGATTCAAAAAAGGCAAAAAAAGTCGTTCTGAACTACAGATTATGGAATTGAATTTATGCTAGCTTCTTTATGACAGTCTAATAAATATTTGATACTTCACGTCGAAATCTGTCGGTAAAATCAATATTCAGATGCGCGAACTTTGAGTAAATTTAATTGCCGTGCTTTCCCTGGAGTCATAAAATAAAGTTATTGGGTCTGTCATTCAGACGATAATGGTCGGACTCATCGGTGTTTCACTTAAGAAGCATATTCAACTGATTTTTTTTAAAAGATCCATCAAGCAAAATCTTATGCAATTGATTTTCTCATAAACTTTTAAAGATTTTTATTTTCTCCTGAGAATTAAAATATTTTCAAAATCAATTGTCATTTAGAATGATTACATAAATAAACGTCGCTGACCTATCATTTAAATCAGTATATCCTTATACAATTTATAAGCTGTTAAACATTTTATTGAATTATCAGTAAAAAAAGTAATATTTTCTTATAATAAAAGTATATGTAAAAGTTCTTATTAGCTAGTTTTTCAATTAAATTCATTATTTTTCTCAGTAAAACATTGCATCGCTCTTATTTATAAATACAAGATATTCTTGAAATTATATATATTTCAAATATACATTCATTTCGTATCTTATTGACAAAGATATTTTAGGTAAAAGCCAAAAAGTGTAGTCCATAACTTTTTAAAATGTGAAAAATTATAAAAGAAAAATCTAATTTACTAAAATGTATAGGCTAAAAAATTTACAGAATAATATATTCTATATCTGATTTTTTTTTCGTAACATATTTGGTTTTTGAAAAAAAAATGAAAATTGCATATCCTAATGAATTTAAATGCACATTTATGAAGATTATCTTAGGCCATAAGATCTCAGCATTTATACAAAACAGGGTCTATTATATTTTTTTAAAAGACAGAAAAAATAAATTTAATCTTTCCCATAGTGGCTGAAATCCATCCTTCACAGTTTCCTTCAACAGATGAGAAATCTTCGTTGAAATCCCCTTTCTTTCAGTTGCACTCTCGAACCCTCTCAGGTGAAAATTACAGATCACATCTCTCCTTTAAAAGTTTTGAAACTAATTTATTTATCAGCGAATGATTTCACTTCGCATTTCATGGTCTAGTGAAGAAAATCCAAAATTTTTCTTCTTTCTTACCATTCTTGAAACTTCCCAAATCATTGGTTGGACCCGAGCGCTACATTACATAATTTTTATGAATTCTTATGCTTCTTCTTCTAGAGTTCTCAGAATTCAGTAATGCGTTTTGTCATACCTTTAAATTAAAATATGGACACCATTTCGATTCGGGAAAAATTCTGTTGATAAGCTGCATGAAAATGAAGTTTTTTATATTTTATTTTACAGAACGGTCATACGGGGGAAACCTCGTAATTGAGGATGAGAAGTTACTGGTATGGTGGTCGGTTCTCGACACCCTGATGGGTGCACAGAAAAGTGGGAGTGTGGTTTCTCCCATCGATGACGGAAAGTGCTTCCTAAGGGAAGGGTTGTACTGTGGCCAGTGATGGCCCTTAAGCCCTGTTCCGATGACCTGTGCCCGCCTTAAGTCAGGCACATTTTTCCCTCCTTCCCCTCTCTTGTGGATTTCTGGGGTTCTTTGATGTCTTTTCATTTTACCGACAATTTGCGGAAAGCTCCCTACCTCTGTCCATAGACGGGGCTGGTTCAACAATGGATCAGTTGGCAAATTTATGACCAAATCCGTACAGCACAGATCTTCGGAACGGGGCGTTAGGACTCAACCACAGTTACTGCCTCTGTTACCGTTGCGGCGGTCTGGTTATTCAGATTTTTCAGTGTGCCTTCCGTCGGGTCGAAGTAGCCAGTTTGTGGTTATTTTACAGAACGAATTGCTAGCATTTCATTAGACGCAATTAGGGATTGCAATACCGGAACCAAATTTCAATACCGGTATTCGGTATTTTTTAGATCTCAATACCGGGATACCGGTTTTAATACCGGTATTAGAAATTTTAGAAAAAGAAAGAAAACACAGGTGTTTCTTTGCTTTATTTGCCAGTTTTATAAAAAGGGTAAATATCACAAAAAAATAATTTGTAACTTATAAATTATAACAGTATATAAAGAATCAAAAAAGTAAAGGAACAACTTATTTAAATCACAAAAATTTGTAAATATCACTATTCAGTCTGTGGTACTAATACAAATTTCTGAAATGCGATCTTAAAAAACATAATGCATCGATTGTACTGTCATTTAGCCTGAAAAGTAATTTTGTGCAAAAATTACTAGCTGTAGTCGAAAACGCTCTTTCGGCATCTAGGATAGTCAGTGGTACTGTTAGTAATGTGCGATATACTTTTCCAAGTATTTACCTCTAAATCCCTCATATTCAAATAAATCGATTTCTTATCGGATGAATTTAGATATAGCTGATTTTTGTATTATCTCTTGGTCCGTTGAAATTTTCTTATTTATCGCTAATTCTGATTTTTGTTCAAGAGACAATTCCTTTTCACTATCGACATTAGTATCATCATAATCTTCGATAACTGAACCGAGTTCTTCTGAATGTGGATAGGTTTGTGGGCAAAATATTTTAAGAAAATTTACTATAAACTTAATCAGATATGAATTGGTTATTTTCTTTTCTTCTTTTTCATTTTCATTTTTAAAATCATTATAATTATGTAAATACCATAAGACATTTTCTATTTAGATATGCCTTTCTTCTGTGCGATTTTTCAATGTAATATATAATCTTCAGATAGTGATGTGTGCTGTTAGGAGTAAACGGTTCCAATGTGTTTTAAAATCTAATATTTTAGCAATATGTCATCTTTTATAGGGGAACGTTTAAATATCTTAACAATTTTTCGAACTTTATAAATTATAGGAAGTAATTCTTGATGGGTTAATATTTCATCCTCATTAGCAATATCTTCTTCAACAATTACATTGTTATTATCTTCATTGTAAATATCACTCTCACTCTCACTCTCTTCAAAGTTGGAATCCGAAGTTTCTATATCCACAGTATTTGGATTCTTCTGTTCTTTATTTTTTTTTTTTTGATATAATACATCTATTATTCCTAACTGAATTCTATGAGCATAGCACAATTGCTGATTTGCACCAATCAACTTTCCAACTTTTTTCATAACTGTTGCTCTATTAGTCATTATGGATACAATTTCTTCTTTCAGGGATAATCCATGTTTCGCTAATTTAGATTTAAGCAGATAATTAAGCCATTAATTAGTTAATTTCGCCAGTTAGGGAGACATAAAAACAAAAACGTATACTATATTGCTATGTTCGCGATCTCTGAACATATAGTGGAGACAATTTTAAAAATTTCTAGTAAATACCGAAAAACCGGTATTTCAACTTGTGAATACCGGTATTACAAAATTGTATAAATGGCTCAAAATACCGGTATTCGGTATCCCGGTATACCGGTATTGCAATCCCTAGACGCAATATCTAATAGGCACCATCAAAGTACGCTGATAAACAATAATTCTTTTCAAGCAATAAATCGCCAAATTCAAATTTATTCCTCTAAAGCGAAAGCAATAAATCGAAATTTGAATTTTATTCCTCTAAAGCGAAAATTAAAATTTTTAAGCGCAGTCGCAATCGAAGATTATTGGTGTTTTGTGTATCATTTTAACAGTTGGCGGATGTTCTGCGATCTATGCTACAAGACCGTATCATATTCTTAAGTCTAACCAATAATTACGATTTGTGGAGTTTTATGTTTCCCCAGATCACGCGAAATTATATTGATTGCAAATAAAGTTTTTTGAAAAAGAAGAGAATGTAACGGTGTATATATGTGTTGATCCTCTATAGGGCGTATCGTTTGGTATTAATTTACTAAAAGTCGCAGAAATATGTTTTGGGGAATGGAAATGTTCACTTCGGATAGAATTTTTAAATATTTCGATTCATTAAAAATTAAGGGAGGTTTTGGAGGTTTTCCTCGGTAAGTTCCAAAAATATTATTTCATAAAAATGATTTTCACACCTTTTAAAATAAATAATAATCATTATGTTTTCAATAATACTAATTTAGTCACCATGTAATTATTACCTAAATTTTGCAAAAATTTGAGAATATACTTTTGAATAATTTTTAATAACACATTTCCTTGTTGAAATGGAATTTAAACGGTTTTCATTATTTTATAAAATATTTATTTTCGTTCCATTGTTAAAAATAAAGTAGAAAGAATGTACTGATTATCTGCGTGATTTACATGAGAAATAAGGAAGTGATGTCCTAATTCCTAGAAGGACAACGTGCAATTTCTAAAGGATATTTTGGATAATTATGCTTCCTAATGATATTACGATTTCGTAGGTCTTCATTACATTGAAAAATTCCGTTATTCACTAAATGAAGCAAATGTAAGGTTATTCAAAAATATCGATTTAATGCCTTTCACAATTCATACTTACAAATGCTATGTTGAGAGAATCCTGAGCATCACGTTATCTTTTAGAGATTTTATTGAAACTGAACATAATTAATTTTCCCAGCGAACCAGCTTAACACGAAAAGCTTGTAAAATAATAATATCAGAATACTTTCTCCTCGGTTTCCTCAAATACAAATTTATAAAAAGTTCAATTTACAAAATGTAATAAAACCTGGGTTCAGTAATTCCCAAAGTTTTTAAAAGTATACATTTCCTTTAGCTATGATAACTTTCACATAAATAAAAGTCCAAATGGAGTAAAAAATAACTGTAATTATTAAAATGTATTTAATTTTTCATTCAATTTCATTGCCAATGGTTATTTTGAAAAATGTAAATGTCCATTAAATAATGTCGACCAATGTTACAATTGTATTTATTATTTTATCTGCATTTAAAAACTTCAGAGTCATATTTTCAAAAATGTTTCCATAAAACGCCGTTATTTCAGACATATACTCTTTCTAGACATATATTCATTTTGCCAAATTTAATATCTTAATCTATTAATTTTAAACTGAACATTGTAAGTAATTTAAATCCGCATGCACGCACACACAATACAAATACTTTCTGTCCACCCCTCTCATTGCTTGATAAATCACATCTGGACACCTTCGCGGTGTCGATCGTGTGACGTGCAGTCTCCACGGCAACGCTACGAAAATGACGTCCATGGAAACTGTTATCCGAAACAAGCTATCAAAAGTTGAGCTCTTTTCAGGTGACGGTTAAAAGTGAACAGGTCGAATTTAAAATGTTTTTCATTTCATCCATTATTCCGGAAGCTTGTATTCCTAAGAAACACAGCTAACAATTTTTGATTACAATTTCAAGACATAGTCGTTTCATTTATATTTTGGCAGTACTATTTTTTTTAAAAAAGGCATCTTTAAAGTTTGAAAGATTTTCTTCAATTTAGTGAATGTCGCTGCTATAGTACACAGTATTTAAGTCTGTCAAAGAAGTATTATTCCTCTAACAGGTCATAAACCTTGTATTTTTGCCATCGGAAAAAGAATCTTTGCATTTAAAGAAGTATTTTAGTAACAAATAAAAAATAGTATTAAACAGGAAACGTTTGAATACATTCTATAACCTGCTAGGGAAGCATGATTTTAATGAAAAAAGCTAACTCATTACATTAGCAAATTTATGGAAGTTACTTTGAATACAAGTTTGAAATAAAGAAATATAATAAAATATATTTTTAAAAAAATGTTAAAATTAGAAATAAATCCTAAAAGGTATCAAGGCATTTTAAAACAAGCATTATTTAATATTAATTGCCAATATTAAATAAATTTTTATTTAAATACTAGCCACCTGCGGTGGACAGTTAGTTCGCCAGGAGTAAGGGTTTCTAAAATTTTCAATTAAATATTTACTATGTATTTTTGGTCTCTTTATACGTTCTTCAGTAAAAATATCTTAAACTTTAAATTTCAAAAAAAAAACATAAATCGTATTATTATTACAGTCTTTGTTCATTGTGCATCTCTGATTTTCTGTTTGTTGCTGTAAGATTTAGATTTCAATTTGAAATAGAAGAAATAAAACTTAATAAATATGAAAACTTTTTTTACTGAGACCAAACATATTTTTTAATATATCTACAGAAAATCGAATTCTTCAGCATTGCTATTTTATATGTACCATAGAATATTTTTTTAATAATTTATGTAATATTCCAAAAAATTATTCAGTGAAAATGTGTCTGATAAATCATAAAATTCAGTTTTAACTTTTAAAAGATTTAAAGGTGGTAAATATTATTTTTTTATTCCAATCCATTAATGTACTTCTAAAAACAATTATGAAGTCGAAATTTTACACAGTACTTCAATTCTATAGATCATATTCATTGAAATATCTTGACAATCTAACGTTTCAGTCATCTGTGATCAAGCCTGACCGACTTAAAGCTTTGAATATTATTATTTTAGGTCAATCAATCATTTCATTATTTTAGAAAATCACTCTTGGGTCACTCTTAATCCCGCTGATTAGCATATTTTCTTCAAGACGTTCGATAGAGAGGTCTAAAATCGATATATTCAAATATTTGCAAAACATTTCCTTTCTGTTGAATTATAAATTTTCATACCAACAGTCTTTCAAAAGATTATGAACTTCATTCACTGTCATCTACACACTATACTTCATTTATTATCATGTGAGCGCATAAACTTACATAGCTTTTGTTGCCAAATTATGACGATGAATGGAACCATCTCACCATTTCAACCACTCCAATTTCCTGATATCTCTCTTGTGTTACTACAGACAATTTGAAGGAAGAAAACATTTTCGATAACAATTATGGAGGAGTTATGGGGGCGATATTGCGATTAATTAAGTAAACAACTAGAATTATGCAACTAGAAGAAAACCTCTATCTGATTGCTTGGAAACCACAACCCAAAGAATAAAGTACTTACTAATTAAAGTTTAAGACAGTATTTTACCCGAGCTCATTAATTTCGCATTAGAAGATATTCAAGGATTATTTTATAAAGATAGTGGCATCATCAATATAAAACATAGCGCAAACCTACAAACCCGAAATATGAGTGGAAACACTTGGATATATTCCTATGCAATATTTAAACACGACAACTGTTTACAGTATTTTTGTTGTTGTCGTTTACTGTCATGTTGTCATCATTTTAAATTTTACATAATGAATGCATGGGTTGTTTATTATACGTGGGGATATGAAGGCATTTTTCGAAAACTACTATTTAAATCAGCAGTTATTTACATCGAGAAATTTACTCAGCACAAAATAAAGGATTGAACGTCTTTCAGTTTTAGGCATAATCACGCCTTGACTTCTTTCTCGTCTTCAACATTGTCCAAATTAAGTTTCCTTTACAGACTTAAATAGCCTGAATACATAAATGAATAGTCTGAGGAAGCAATACATAATGGACTCTTTGGTTGGTTTGTGTCTCTAACAATCGATAGAAAATGAATTAAACCTTGCGCTCAGGCCAAAGTTACAAATATAAAATATAGCATTCTTTAGGAATAGCAAAACTTTGAAATAGCAAGATTTATTGTTGTTTTCAATATTTGAGTGTCTTTATAAAAAGCAAATAGAATCTTCAAATCTAAAAACATATTTCTCAAAAATAGATTCCGTCTGCACGTGAAATGTCATGCATTTTTAATTCCCTGCAGTATTGTATCTTATTTTCCGTTTTCTAATTAATATATATGATTATGGCTAATTTAGTTCGTTTTATTAGTTTTTATTACTTATATTTAAATTTGGCAATGATAATTTTCTTAATTTTTTTAACGTTTTTGTAAAGCCATATGTTTTCAGGCACATGTTCCATGTTGGTTTCGGTGAGTTGTATACCCTTTGATATAGATACATGGTAACAATGAGGATAAAATAAATAAAAAAATAACCATCATAAATCCTTGTAATAGTTATCATTATCATGGCACTCACACCTCGTCTGTAATGGCCACGTAGGCACTGGCGATTACTGCACATCATTAATCTGTTAGTTTCAAACTGAAAGGATCAGGAATTCCCAGTTTTCAGAGACAAAAATTCATGATTAAGAGGAAATCTGACAGTTTCAGTTTCAAAGCGATCTAAGATTCCTTTTGTAGTGACCAAGATAGAAAGAAGACAGTTTCCATAAAATAGGGAAGTATTTCTTTTTTCATATAAATTTCGCTGCGATCAGTTATTTGCTGCAACGTGCATGGGTCCACCACTTTCTTTAATGAGTTAAGGTGACTACGTTGAAATTGTTAATTTTTTGAGAAATTATTAATTTTTATTCTGAATGTTTGAACTATAAAATCTTTAGAATTTTATTTCTAAGTCTATTTTTAGGACGTTACATTGATTTTTATATTCGCATTTACATACGTTTTCAAGTTCTTTTATATCTTAAGATGCTACTTTCTCAAATGCTAATTTTTGATAGAATTTTCTGACGAAACACCTCATAAATTAAATTCTAATTTAAATTTTTTGTTCAAATTTAGTATAATAATTTGTCAATGTGTTCTGCAGCTTCGGAACAACAGAATAAGTAATATATTTATTTAGAAATATGCCATCATTATTTTAAATCTTTACAATGTGAAAAAAAATTCAAAATTTCGTGGTATATATCAGACGAGACACATTATTTAAAGAATGATAAAAATGCAGTTTTATCTTTGAGGTCAGGAACTAGTTAATATATTTCTTAAGTTAGATGCAAAATTTCAAGCAAATTATGTTATAAACCTCTAAACTATTTTGTTTTATATCTTTTTTGAGTTAAAAAAACAACTCTTTTTTTCCAAATTTTGAAACATATTTACAGCTTAACTAATATATTTAGGTTTCATAAATATTTTTTCAATCTATTTTATGCAAATATTTAAAAATACAACTCATTTCGAACATTTTTCTAAAGATTCACGCCGAATGGAATCACATACCTTAAACTAAAACAATCATGTTTATATATAATGTACACTGCTCTGAAAAATGAAGCAGACACAAGTTAACTACTTCAAATTAGTTCGATATTTATAAGTTAAAATGGAACATTCATTGGGAGGTGGCGCGACCTACGCTGATGAGAACAGCAGATCCTGAATGCTAAAAGATTGAGCGTCACTGTTAATATCGATCATCTAAGATCCACTCGGTTTAAAAACCCTTTCGAGACTTCAGCTACCTGTAGCTATCTCAAGGAACGTGAGATGTTAAGTTTTACATGATTTAATAGAATCAAGAAGGAAGCATCGCCACGAAAGCTTGTGCTGTCTTTAATAATAATGAAGGCCATTACGGGAAATAACGTGTCGGATTACTCCCGTGATAAAGCTACGCTCTTGGAACGATTATTTTCCTCTGCATCTCTCATAAATTATGAAGGACGGAGTTTTTTTTTGGGGGGGGGGATTCATAAAAGCTCATTAGGGCAGAGATCAGCCAGTCTTCTAGGAATCTTTGTCTCCCCATCCAAGGGAACTTCATTCTTTCCTTCAGAGAACAGTAGAAAAACAAATCCCCATTCTTTCTTCGTGAGGAGAAGGGAATTTTTATTTCTAAGGAAAGGAAAAGCTGGGTTTTCAGAAAGGATATGCAACAATGACGTTTGTAACAACTTTTAGTGGTTTAACGTTCACTTCAAGATCTACAGTATCATGGTGCATTTATCTGCTGAACATTTTTCAAATGATTTTCATGTCGAAAATGAAATTTGTGTTAGTATTTAAATTTCTTAAAGAAAGTGTGATTAACATAAGGGAAGACTTTTCTGAAACAAAGACTAAATTAATTAGCCTAATTATATTAGTTACCCATTTTAACGAAGACAACATTTGAGATCATTTAAATCTTGGCTCCTTACTGACAAGAACGCGCTTAACCCTAAACGAATGAATGAACATTAATCCCGAATAGACAGCGGATTCCCTCTGGGATTGGGTCTCAAACGCGCGACCCTCTGGTAACGAAATTAAAGTACTATTAGAAGAAGAATATTACCCTTGAAAACTTTAAAAGATTTTCATTCGTGGGAATATTGAAATTGAACACGAAATGCAAATATGCCAAAACAAACAGAGTGAAGTCTCGGTAAGAAAAAGGATCTCCAAACACACACTATTGATCTTGGGTCCCTACCCAAAAATTCTTGCGTCGAAAGCTACATCACGTTCTGTGCAGGAGTATTTTTAAATATATATATTGCACTGTCGTCACAGTTGTTATTATAATAGATAATATTTAATACTGTGCTAATCGCTTTAAATATTTTGTCTCTAAGAATATAGTGAGAAATCCAAGATTCTTTCTCATTTAAAACACTTTAAAAGTTTTCCTCATTTTTAGCACATCCAAGAAGACCGGGCATATCTAAAAGAAAGTCTTTCTTTTCTATTTGCGGAGAGTAACTTCAGCAATAATTTACTAAACATCCGTCACCTGCCCGAATCTACAGTCAGAAATACCTAAAATTGCTCTCTTAATTTGATGCAATGATTTTTTTTTCTTTTTGCACGGACGAACTCTCATCTAGAATGTCTTATTTATCAATATTTCCAAAACATTCCTTCTAACACATGATGGCCATGTGCAATTCATACAAACTTCCCATAAACTGCATGGGTCTTAATATTGAATATACTGAACTTTTTAGAAAAATTTGATGCCTGTTCTTTGTTCTCGGTAATAAAAATTTTGACGATAGCATAGCCCAGAATTTCTTTAAATTCTAATGTACAAAAGTAGCGGGGAAATACTGTCTTATAACATAAAAAATATGTGCGCGTTTAAATCTTGAGGCTAAGGCAGCATTCTCAACAATTTTTTGATCCATCGCTTGGTGCTGTAAAGTGAAGAGAATAGAAACTGCCGATGAATGATATTGTATGTGAGGAAGAATCAGCAGCAGCCGTCCGTTTCTATGTTTTGTGCCAACTTGTGATACAAATATAAATAATTAAAGGCTTTTAAACTTATTTCACCAAACACAACAACAGGTCGATGCATTCCCTATTAACATAAAATGCTCAATAATATCATTACATTCTCACGATGTTTGGCTTTGAAAATATCGAATAGCACCATGGAGACATCGTACAAAATCTTGTTTTAATAGGGTTCTATAAAAAATTTTGATGTAATGTTGCATTTAACGAACGGAAACTTGATTCTGTAAATTGCTTTTTCAACTTGAAATAATCTGAAATACAGATATTCCGCAAAATCTGAACATCTAGTTCTTATATTATATATATATGATACAACTACTACTATAACTATTCAGAAAAGATGTCTTTTTATATGGCATCCTATTTTTGTGCATTGCATGTACAAGAAAGTACAAGAAGAAATCAAGCTTTAAAATCAAACTTTTAAACTTATAATAAATACATTTAACTTCTTCTATTTTATAATACAACTAAAATCCGTTCAAAATTTTAAGAAAAATTCTAGGAAGATATTGTCACGTAGATAAACTGTGCGTTAACTAAAGTCAAAGATAACAATCTCAACTCGAGACTTTATTCAAGGAACTAAATCTTACATCTGTTTTTATCCACAAGATGAAATGACTCGAATCTTCCAGATTTAAAAAGATACAGAAATCATAAGAACAATTTAGAACAAACGAAAAATAGCAGAAATTAAATCAATAATTTTTAGACAGCTTGCCTGCAGTCAGATACGAACTTGAGGCATTCTACCACTAAGCCATTTAGTCCGTGGCAAGATAGAACAAGTTTCATTACAATTTTTCTATCTTTTAACCAAATGATGATCTTAAACACTAAAGAAGATTCTCCAAAGTAAAATATTTCTTCAACTAAAAGAAAGATTCGAACATTTATATTTGCGAGATTTGAAGAATAGTTTTATCAGAAATCAGTTTGATTTTCCATCGCTTTTTCATTCGGAATGAACATTGCAAATAGACTTTCTAAAGTGGTATTCGAAATCAAAGTCTTGCAAATAAAAACATTTTCTTAGAAGAACATGAAAAGAACAAAACTATTCGTAGATATAGGCAATAGATCATAAACGCTATGCTCCTACGATGGGTTCTTTTATTATTATTTTTAAAACTTCTTTAAAAACATTCTTTTCGGATTGAGAAAGAAAATATGGATCGGAAAGAAAAAATGCACAGTTGAACAGAAAGAACATATACTGCATCCGTTTGGAAAGAGAGAAGAATGAAAAAGAAATCATGGCAACTATTTCCATTTCAAACATATGCTTTCTCTCGCCGTTCTTTTATATTCAGAAAAAAAAGACGCTTCATAAAATTTGTATCCCTAATGCGTAACGTGAAGGAGAATTTTCGTATAGCATTAAGCTGGAAAAAAACGAATGGTATTAAAGTTCGGTATGAACATGGCCTTTCATCTGCTATTTTGTTTTCAGAATTCGCTTGCAATAGTAAATGCTGTTGATTAGAAACAATTTTTTATTGTTTTCATACTTATGAAGTATGCACAAAAAACATTTTGTAATTACGAAATAAATTTAATTTCTGGAACCGAATGAAATTTTAAGCCTTATTGTGTAAAAAGGTATTCTTTTGTCCTCTTATTTTATGTGTCTATTTTTCTGTCTAACCTTGCATGTGGAAACATGATAATACAAAAACACGATGTAATGAGTGAATAAAATTCAAATTGTTTCCTCTAAACAATTAAAAAGAACACATTTTTCAGCATAGAAAGGAGATCTACTTATAAGTGTCCTCGATTTTTTAATGATACACTAAGTCAAATTTTCAAAATAGATGTTTTATTCAAGTAGAATGAATATAATATTTATAAACTTGTAATGATTTAATTCATTTTCCAGAACTTTAAAATATTGCACACATTTTGAGATTTTGTATTTAATTAAAAACGTATTTTCATTTTATCCTCTGAAAGCATTTAATTATGTTGCATATATGTAAGCTGTCAAATTTTGAATTAAAAAGAATTTTTTTAAAGTTTTGTATAAAGAAAGTGTACGTAATTAAGGACCATTTTTAAAGTTTAAATGGCATAAAACTGTTGTTCTAAAATTATTTGTTCTGAAGTTTTCATTTAATAAGTTTTAAAGTCAAGAAAATTAAGGAAATTGTGACAAATCTTCAATAATATCACGTTCAGGAACGGCATGTGTATAAGACTGCGAAATTGCATCAACATTTTTCTTCAATGTATAATAAATGTAATCATATATGCATTTGATTTTATATGTAATATCTAGATTTATCCTCAATTTAATCTTTCGATGAATTCATCATCAGCTAAAGAGCAGAATAAACCAAAGTTATTTAAAAAAAACTACCTTAAGTGTTGCTTCAACCCTTTACCTCACTCAATATTTTATTTGCGCATGTGCATTCTCAAGGTGCTTCACTGCAGAATTTCTTCTCCTACATACCTCTAACTACGGAAACTGCTGAGTAGAGAAGAGCGCTCAGTTATGCTAAAATCAGTCTTTTGGACATCTTTCATGGTAGAAAACATTTTCGTGGGATGGATTTGTACACGGTGAAGAAAATAAAGAAACAATTGCTAATAAATAAAAATAACAGCAATTAGTTTTCAGCAATCATTTTATACGAATTTGATCAGAATGGTCTTTTTTGACAATTTTTATGCAGACATATGTTTTTATACACACATGTTGAAATATTTGTATGTGAATAATTCCAAACTTTTGTAACCCTGTACTTTTTTGAACGATTGTATTTAAGGTTTTGAAACAGGAGCTTTGACTTAATAACAACAAAATATATATTGCTTCAAGAAATGCAACTTCTTAAAGAATATTAAACGCAGAAAAATACCACGTTTTTTTTCATGCACTCAGAATAAAAATTAAGATGAATGAATAATTAGTTTAAAATATTTCTGCAGACATATAAATAGGATATAATGCCATAAACTTATAATTTTATCTAGAGTTAAAAGAATACAAAGAAAGAATATTGTAGTTTACTTGTAAATTTGAGAAATTTCCATATTTCAGCATATTTTCCACTCATCACCTGTTTGAGAAAAATTAGGAGAATTATGTTTATCTAATTGCTATTGAGTATATTCAGTTGACATTTCAACAACAACCTCCCCCCCCCGCCTACAAAAAAAGAATGAAATTTGTTAAAAGGTTTTAACATCAAAATTGTGGGCTTATGTCGCGTTAAATGAGATGCATCGAAGAAAATGTCTGTATATGCATGTACGCCGTCGAGTGATTTGATATTCACCATGAAAAATTCAAGAATATTTTTTCGAAATATTTTTAAAGTTTAATACATTATATTTTAAATATTTTTTATTTATAATAATAAATAAAATTATCTTTACCTCTGCATTCATTGAATTATTTTCTTTATCGAAAGTGATCATTCTGATTCTTGACAGAAAAATAACTGAGACAATTTATTTTAAAATAAATTATAAATTAAAATCTCTTATTTAAAAATATTTTATTAAAACTACCGTCATGTAATAAAAAATTTTATTTGTTGATTATTAAATTATTTAAAATCAATTTCAAATAGATTTTTAAGTTACTTAGAAATCAGTAATACGGTTCGATTTTCATGATTCTACAATCATAAAAGTTACTTGGAGAATATGGGATGGTTTTTGATCGGGGAAAAAAAAGAAAATGATTTGCCTTACATTTTAAAAGATAGATTGAAATCTTGCATTATTCATGTGTAAAATGCCAAGTAAAACGCTTACATTCCGTGCTAACTCATATTAAGATAGGAATACTAATGTTGCTAAATTTTTCAAATAGAAGAATAAATGTATGTAAATATAAAAATGAAGATAAAAAATCTCTTCAAAAGTTAATGATTTCTTAAAGCTTCTATTACTGAATATATTTACAAATGAGATGACAATTATTTTGCCACACTTTTATTTAATGCACATACTTTTATTTTTCAAATACTTGTATCAGGATGTTAAAAGGTAGGTGATGTATGAAAATGTTCAAATTACAAACATCTATGTGATTTGGATAACAAAGTACTCATTATATTAGTATTTTCAGAATTTAATTACCTGTCAAAGGATAAATTTTGATTCCATATGCATGGCGGCGCTTCGTAGATATTCAAAGAAACAAACACTGATTTCATACCATGAAATATAATTAAAACTAAGGATTGGAAAATAATTAAAATAAAAAAATGTTTTAGTGCACTTTTTAAAGTGTCATTCGCATCTTTGAAATAAGATTCATTCCTTAAATTCAAAACTGTATACACTAACGAATAATTTAAGTGTAGTTTTGATGCTTCCTGCATGTCTCGAGCAAATAATTTCGTTTATAAAAGGAGTCTATTTTGATGTCGATTAAATTCGTAGTAGAATCATTTTTTGAATTTTAAAGGTTAGGAGAAAAGGAATGCAATGTAAACTACTGAATAATAAATTTATTTTATCTGAAAATTCCATTCATTCACTTCTGTTTTGTATCTTTCCTAAAAGCTAATGGTTAAAAGTACAATAACTTTCCGCTAAGAATTCAGAACTCAAAGATTTCTCTCAAATACGATAGTTTAAATTATTTCTTTAAAAAAATAAATTTAGAAACAAACATTCCCTCGAATTTCTGCTGCGAAAATAACAATTCTTCGTAAAAGTAAATCAAATTGAAGGCTAAATGGCACAATGTTTTCCTCGATTCTTAACAGCTATTAGGAACATTCGCGCAAAAGAATCTTGAAATTGCATTCTGCTTCACATCCAGTCAGCCAAATTTACTGAAGCAATATCCAGCACTCTAAAAAGGAATAATTTATCTCCTTATCTAGCCTAAGATTTAAATTTAGAATCCATTTGAATGATTTTATGACGCACTTTGCATCTCGAGATTAAAACTTGGCAATCTGTGAAAGACACACATGCAGCTCTTTGAAAGTGTCCCTGTACCAAATGGATGCATCACCCAATCTACTGAATCAGAAATAGCTTTATAATTAATTCCATCCATTAATTCACCTCAAAAATATGTTAACAGATTATCATTTAATGTTTATTCCTTTTATGCTGGCATTAGAAACGTGTTTCTTGTACCAGAATTTTATGCTTCACGACAAAGCAAACAGCAAAATGAATGGGAAATTTTTTTCTTAAAAAATAATTATATTATTATTTTTTCATCTAATTTTATAGAAAAGTCAATTCGTGAGAAATCTCCTATTAACAGAAAGATAGGGATTTTGAAAACTCAACAACGTGAGCAAAATGTATTCATGATTATCTTTTGAGATGAAAACATATATCAAATTTCATCCATTTCAAATCTTGAATTTCAATTATTCTTTATGAGAAGCTAAATGTTAAGGGTCTTCTACAGATTGATATTTTTAATTTAACTCACCAGACAGTTATACTAAATTATATAAAGAGTAAAAATAATTCACTTACTTATGTAACTTATTATTCAGGCAATGCAGTTTAGAATGTGTAAGTAATTTGGGAAGTGTCCATGCTTCATTTAAGAGGGTTCTTTTTCTCCTTCCCACAAAACACCAGCTATATACCTGTTTGTTGGCATCGATAATAAGGAACTAGAGTAGATTGTTTATTATCCAGATCTCGATCTCATAAAAACAACCTGTGGGATGTATCGAAAAGCCGAATTCGCACTGGATCATTCGTTCGTTCGTTCGTTTATTAATTCTTCGTTTCAAGAAAATAGGCATTGTAGAATAGCGTCGAATTCCTGTATAAATATTCCAAACACTAATGGACAGCTTTCCTCCAACAATAGCAAATGACACGTGACGAAAGGTGATACCGCAATTCTTAACAGTTATAGATATACAAGAATAAGCTAAACGAACGTGTTCAGATGATTTTAATTATATAATGCTTATCAAATTGCGTAATGCCGAAATTCTAATGCTTCTGTAAGCAAAATGAATAGTGTGATGAAATGTATTGTTATTTAATGCTTAATTTAGTATGTCTTAATAATACAATTGTTTTATAAGTCTGCAGGAGTACTTAGCATATTTTAAATCTATATAAAATTCAATATAATTATTCGAAGAGTGTTTAAAAAATATCAGTTTCTGAAAAAAATTTTCATCGTATTATATCCTTTTAAATAGCTATTGAAATTTAAACAATGCTAATGTCTTTTTGAAATGAATATTTTTGGATTGAAATTTTTATATAAGGTGCCCTATACTTCGTAATTACGAAAGAAGAACACCTAAGTTAAGCACATGAGCAGCTAAAATTATTTACAATAAATACTCATATTTTGTCGAACATTCATTTTGAATTTTAATACAATGATATATTGTCATGTATTATGAATGGACTTGAAAATTCGGGATGCTATAAGTAAAAATCTCGTGGGAAAATGTACGGCATTTTAGAAGAACTTTTATGTTTTCCCAAAGGTTCTATTTTTATGATAATGCCTGCATGTATTGCGGACAATAATCAAAACCATTGATGAAGTTGCAAATAAGTGCCAAATTTTTGTGAAACATGTTGAGTCCATACCCTTTTCTTCTTTGTGAATTTCTTGTCTGCTTCCTAAATGTCTTGATGACCAAATCTTTATTTAATGTAAAATGCGAGTTCAGGCCATATTCTTTAGGTGGTTAAAGCTCGAAGACAATTAATGTTGTTTCTAGGAAAATACAAAAGCGTCCGAATAATGTTGTTATATATAATGTGTTCTATTTGTTATATATAATTGTTATTATAATATTATATTCGTATATATATAATGTTATATTCGTATATAAATTAGTAAAGTAGTATTCCTATTTGTCTTTTCCTCAGAAAATAGAGTCGGACTAATCTCTACCTGACTAAAGTTTTATATAGCCCCCAAAATTCAGAATTTATGTATGATGCCGAGAGAAATAATCTTCTCTCACGATTATTATTTAAACGCAGGTTATCTCCTCCACTACTTCATTAAATGTGTAAGATTTCATCTCTCACGTTCTTGGTGTAGCAAAAAGTAGTCTAAGTTTTGAAACTGCTTCTGCCTTGTTCTAAATTGAATTCTAACCAGAATGAATACTAAACTATCGATTACTTAAAATTCTGATGCCCAGTCTCATCTTTTCGGGAAATTGATTTTTGCATCAATATTAATCGAATCATTTATCAATAAATTCAGAAATTTTAAATTACAAATATTAAATTATTTTATAAATTTTCCTAATTTTAAAATCGCCATTTATTGCATAATAACATAATAAAACTGAATTCATTTGCATTAAAAGTATAATTGGTATTTAAAATGGTGAATACCTGTCCAAATTTTTGATTTTTTAAAATCTTTTATAAACACATTATCAATAACTGACTTAAAATATATTTTTAAGGCTTTATTTATTTCCACAATATATTTTTTTTATTAAACTGCAGTTTCTATATAAATCACTAATTGAAATCCAAAATTTTCAAAATCGATATTATTACTATGTCAGGAAATCAGTAATTATAATCAGACAGTAATTACTGCTGAAACGTGTCCAATGAACTGTTTTGTTATGGGACGGGTTAAAATTCGTATTTCTTACTGAATGCCACAAGTCCTGGACCTATTCCACATCTATAGGAAATGCTTTGAACCTTACAGGATATAATAAGAAGTTGTCTGAGAATGGCAAAGCAATTTCTGGTCTTAGTATTGATTTTTTTTTATTTATGGGATTTCGGAAATACTTTCAGATACCTTGATAAATAGTATAAAATTCTGTAAGTGCAAATTCTCTTCCCAATAATTTCTTTTATTTAATCAACGAGAGTCATTTCTTTTCGATTTTCTTATACACCTAAGACCCATCGCCTTTGGCGACCCATTCTTTAACCCTGGTTATTGACTCTTTAAGGCTGTAAAAAATTTATATTGTATTTTTAATAAACATTTTACTTTGTTATACGCACTGAAACACCTGAACGCAATCGAATCAATTTACTAAATATTAAAAAGTGTATATATTAGAAAATGAAAAAGTGAAATGTGTCCTACGGAGTTAGTAATGGCGAAGGGACGCGATTGAATATTTTGATGGACGAGTTGGAATTATATCACGTGATTTTAAAACATTATAATAGATAGTGTATTGAAAATATCATTAAGATGAAAATTGTATGGAAATGAAGCTGATATCAACAAAAAATGAATGTCTTAAGTCTTAGGATAATACAAAAAGTGACTATATTTGTAAGATATTTGTTTTAAAGGATATGAGCATCCATTTCTTAGACAGATTGTACCGTTACGATTACCCATCTGGCGATATTAAGTCTTTTGCTTTCGATTAAACTTTCTATTTGATGCCTATTGAAAATTACAAGCACCCAAAATAGTCTTAGTAATTCTTCAGAATTTTATTAACTAACTTAGATGCTCTAATTTAATTGTGAAGCATATCGTCATTTTAAGTACTTGTATGAAAAGATTTTAAAAATCAGATTAAATGACAAATACTTCATTGAGTGCTCTAGCAAATTTAAATTTGTTTCTGCAAGTTATTATCTATAGTAAATAATTTTTTTCTCCTATTCTAAATTGACTGTTTTCAATGGGACACATCAGGACATAGAGTGATTTCCAAATGTCACAACTTTTATATTCGATTTCTGATATTTTAATTTCTATTATTGCTGCTATTTTGTTTATTTGAATACATTTCTTTATTAAAATGTAAACTCCGAATTTAAATAAATTATAAATAAAAGCAGATCACTACTTTTTATTTATTTATTCTTCTTCCCCGACGTAATCTGCCCGGAAGATGCAAGTGCTAATTCGAATGACGCGGAATTGGAACTCATGAAATGTATTACGATGCAAATAAATATTACATCAATGTAGAATACTAAATTTCACATAATGCAAAAGAGCAACATAAAATTTGAAAATTCTGATCAAATTCCAATTTTTTCCTTCAGCATTTTCTTGGCAGACATTTTTTCTTAAAGGGACAACTTTTAATTTTTGACAATTCTGTTTCATAGACGCCACAGAACAATTGCCAGAACAATATCATGTTTATGCATTACAGTAACTTCAGCAGGCATCCTGGCATAGGGGTAGCATGTCTTCCCCCGTGATCTGGGCGTCCCGGGTTCGAGTCCGGTTAGGGCATGGTTGTTCTTCCTCTGTTCTATCTGTGAGTTGTGTGAATGTGCCCTCCTGTAAAAAGAGGTTGTGCAAGCGAATGAGCGATGCGTGAGTAGCTAAGTCGTACTCTTGACCCTAGTTGGCGCTACTATAAAAACAAGAGAGGCTTCCCCACAGGCTTAAATCAGAAATCGGCAGCTTTCGAACAGCAGGCTTGTCAGTAGCAAGTGACGTAAGAAACAACAACAACAACAGTAACTTGATAATAAAATCACCAAGTGAGACTACTAGAATTGAGAAAGGTATCAAGGTTCGAAAGAATGGTTTTCTGCTCTAAATTTGCATCTTCCAAATGATAGCTGGGCTGCGGTGGCTGGTGGTAAGGTCTCGACTTCGTAACCGGAGTGTTACAGGTTCGAGACCCAATTCCACCGAGAATCGTCGTGTAGGAGCGTGTGGTGCACTTTAAATCCGTCGGAGCATAATGCCCTCCCGCTGGTATGGTGTGGAAGTTTGGAGAGGAGGGTGCCAGCTCATGTGCCATCCTCATCACCTGACCGCTGTTCAAAATAGCGAGGTCCGTCCCAAAATAGCCCTAGGGTTGCTTTGAAATGGGACGTTAATATAACTAAACTTAAGTTTCAAAGTATAGCTCTCCCTTCCACTTATGCATCTCCCAAGAAATAAAAAAATCCCCATTGCCTCATGGTGAAATAATACCCATTGCTCATGCGGATTTGTTTTGCTCCTTGGAGGAAAGAATGAATACCCTGTAAAAGAATTCTCTGCTACGAAAGGGCTAAGATCATAGAAAAATGATTGATCCTTATCCAGATCAAATTTTATGGATCCTCAAAACTTCATCGTTAGAATTTATGAGCGCTAATACAGAGAAAAATAAATCTTTGCCAACGCAAAGCTTTACCACGGTGGGCAATCCGACAAGTTATTGCTTACAATGCTTCTCATGATAATTAATGGGAATAATATCTTTCTGGTATTGCTGGTGTTCTCTCTTTGACTTTCTTTATATCATGCGTGATTTCATTCTTTGGTTTTCCGAAAGTAGAATATTTTGAAAGGGTGGATCCTAGCACAGCCCACCTCTTGGCGTCTTTTTGAATTCTCGCCAAACGAGTGGCGATAGCGTCGCCAATGAATTTATTTTTATTTTATTTATTTTTTATTATATTTTTTTATTATTATTCATTTATTATTTTATTTTATTATTATTCATTTATTATTTTATTTTATTATTATTTATTTATTTATAATATTTATTTTTTATTTATTTATTATATTTATTTGATTTGCTTTGATTTATTATTATTTCTGGCCTTCAAGTATCGTTTTTTAATTGAAAAATAATAATAGCAAATATTTAATTAGTAAAATAAGTCGCCAAGAGGTGGTCCATCTAGGATTTTACCTTTTGAATGGTAAATATTGCCATATTTTTAAAGTAATATGGCCATGTTTCTAGATGATGAGGGTGTTCATGTGAATCTTCACAAAAAGATGGTTCTGGTATCTTGAAAAGAAAACTTAGAATGCTAGAGAAATAGCAAGCGTCTCACTTTTGGAGGTGTGAGACAGTAAAAATGTGAACTGTAGTGATGAATGCTGGCTAAATATTTTTTAAAAAAAAACAAATATTTTCTTTATGTTTAATTTACAAATGTGTTCGCATAGTGAAAGCTAATAGTTTTTTAACTGACATTCTTTTTATTAAAAATTTTATTCAATTCAATTGAATGAATCGAATTTAATTTAAATTAATTTTATTGCTTATGATATTTCTTTCTATATCATATACAAAGAATTATGAAAATAATGGAAGGGATGAGAAACAGAAAAGATTAAAATACATTCAGTATTCAGAAAAATTAATAAAGTAAATATTAAGAAACCATTAATGATAGTAAACACAATAAATTATATCAAGAAACAAATTATTTTAAGGAATAATAAATTTTATGTTATATTAAATTTAAATTTGTATCTCCGTAGGAATCTATATGTCTACATAAAATTTCTCATCTTATTTAATGAAACTTTATAAGTGGGTATATATATCTAGGTGCAATATATAGGGAAATGAAGGCTTTACCCTCTTATTTTGACTCCCTGTATATGCATTTTATCTAAATGCTCATTTTTAGGAGGGTGCATTATGCATGACGATTCCATAAAATACAAAAAAAAATACCAGTACTGTACAGTTAGAATAGATTTCATGCATTAATAAGCGATTTTCAAAATGGATCGTAATTAAAGATAGATATTTAAACTAATCATTATTTGAAAAAGCTTAACCAATTACTCTGCTAATGCCCAGAAAAAATAAGTGCGTCGTAAAGAAAGAAAAGCAATATAACAATAAAATTTAACTAAATCAGCAACGTTGGAATAAGTGTTATATTTTCAAATGACGGTTTTTAATGAAATGTACTATGAGTATAAATTGATTGACACATTACGAAAACTAATCTGATAATTTTAAATATCCAGCATAATGTAGAAACTTATATCAAGAGGGAAAAATTTCTTTAGCTCATTTTTTTTTTAGGTTTTTTGGGGGAAAAAATATCATGCCAAATTTTATTGAATTGAAAGCCATACTTCGTATATTAATTAATTATTTTATAAATAATTTCGACTTTGATTCTAAAAATATCTGCAAATGGTTCCTTTTTATTTTGTGAATTTATTTAGAATGTGGATAAAAATATCAAACCATAACAGAAAGAAGAAACAAGTTGGGAGTAAAGAATTTTTTTGAAATAAAATTTTCATTACCCAATGTAACTAGGGGTTATGTTATTCGCTTACGAACCCTAACGTTGCGAGTTCGAACTTTTAGAAGCACGTATCTAATATTTCGTTTATGGAATCGCACAACTCTTTTTAAAAAACAAATATAGTAAAATTCTTGTTCAGAAGTGATATAAATAAAATGACTATCATAAATACGACAGAATTTCAGTTTGACTGCTCTACTAATTCGGAAAAAGGCAAGATAAATAAAAAATAAAAAAATTAATCTATCTGTTTGTGACCTCATCTTAGCCTAGAGACCCTAAGCATCTGTCTAGTCTGCCTGCTTGGAAATCCTCCACAGACTTGAGTGCATGTTTGACCTTTGGGATTTATTATGTAATATTCAGTTTACGAGCGCTGCAGCTTTGATTTAAAGTGCAATAAACGTTTCAGATGCCTTTTTCATGAGCAGGAAAAAACAAGCTGCATAAAACTATAACATGCCATTGGTCCAACTGATTTAAGGAGTTATATTTTACTGTTTAAAAAAGTTCTGAAGTTCATTTAATCAAAAAGAAATCTCTGTTGCAATATTAATAACTATATACAATACTAAGCTTTCTAACATGATAGCGTATTTAACCCCACATTCCAATCTAGTCACAATCTTCAGAAATGCCCGCTCAAGATGTCAATTTTAATACCGCAAGTGCTTCCTACATTCCTTTTTGATGCTGCAGTCAAGTAAGAGTAAAAATGCCCCCCCCCTCACAAGAACATTTTGTATGTCCTATAAAGAGCTGGATGGTTGGTCACTGTTTGTTCCGTAAACTACAATTATCTTAAATCGCTACCCAGGTACCACGTTTGTTAATAAGTCTAAATGGTTTTGAAACGAAATTAATATTATTAATATTATTTTACTTTCTCGTATATTTTTCGTATTTCTCGAAAATCGTCAAAGAATTTGAACATAAGAATTTGACAAATCTCCACGCTTCAGACTTCTGACGCCTGGAGATTTTTTACCCATTTTGTCATTTCGTCTCTGTCTATATGTATGCAAACATGATAAAAAAAAAGCTTTCAGCTAGGGGGATAGAATTTGATACATATACTTTCCAATATTTTTTTTTTAAATTTTGAATGAAATCCTTCAAAAGAAACCTGTCTCTACAGTTGCCCAAATAGAAATGTAAATGATAACCATAAAATATAAAGAGCTAGCTAGAAAAAATCTGGTAGACAAATTTGGTATTAAAAATGTACATCCGCATGAAATTGGAACATAATCCATAAAGAAACTGATTGCAGATCTTTATTTTCGCATGCATTTAAAAGCATGACTCGGAAAACGCACTAACTAAAATAACTGAAATTTGGGTTATGATTTGCTATTACATTTGTAATTTTATTCAACATTTAGGTTCAAATGGGTCTGAAAAAAGTCATCCAAAATACTATTCAAATTTCTGATCTATTTTAATTGTATACCAGTGAATAAACACCAAAAAAATATTTGTCAAATATCGCATATTCGTATTTGCTACTGTCATACAATTTATACACAAAAACAGGTTTCCTTTACCTAGACGACCACAGAATTCTCAAACTTGGGATTCCTAAAAATAAAAATTTCTTGTTCACAGCTTTGATCTAGTTCTATAATTTTAAGCGCAAGTGGAGAATTTTGTTGGGACAAAATTTTGGGGAGTACTCTCGTTGTTTATTTAATTATTGATAAAACAAGATGCCATAATCTAATTCTAAAATATCGATGTACACTGGAAAAATAATGGCTCGGGGTGGAAAATGCACTCATTTCTAAACTCCATAAATTTCGGGATACTTAGTTGAAAGGTTGAAACCTTATAAGAACGTGGTTAAATATTAAGGTTAAAATAATAATAATATCTTTGATTCCTTCTTCATTACTCTCTTGTTTTATCTCAATATCTTTAGTTATAATTTTAATGTAAATAAATCAGTATGAAAACTTTAATAATGAAAATTAATATTCTTATTCACGTAAATAAAGTTAAAACATGCTAATATGAAATAAACCGAAAACGTTGTCTTCTAAGTTTGGAATCTCGTTGTGAAATTTTCTGTTAAATGACGACCATCAAAATAAAATTATTGTTCTGAGATTTATTCATCTTTTAGCTTATATTTAAGCAGCTTCGTCATAAAGGTATTATTACATCCTTGGCTTGAGAATTACAATGCATATAAATTAAATAACTAAATGCCGAAAATTTTTTTTATTAAAACTGTAACAGAAGTTTTTGAAAAAAAAACTGTTTGATTTTGATCATTTTAATTTTATTTCTATGCTCATCAGTCAAGTTTAAAGATCCGTATTTGCAAAAGCTCTTTACTTAATCTGACTAAAATTTTAAACATCATTAAGGCTTATTTGAGAGACCGCAATCAATGCACAATGACCATTTTTAGCTGCTCTGTTGCTAGAGTTGGGATTCAAAAGCATGATAATCTACCGTTTATAAGGGTCTGACACAGACTAAAGCCTTTGTGGCCAAATTCCCACAAATTAGAAATCACATAGCAGCTCAAGTGGTCACCTCTTTATAATAGTGCATTTCACAGTTCTTTCCCAAATAGATCCTCTGCCCGGGGGCACCTCAGATTTGGCTATGAGAAGCTTCCGGTATGGTGTTTTGATTGCGCCGTCCTGGTAAATATAGAAATGGTATGGGATCTAATATCTCCTACAATGACTGGTGAGGGTGTACCGTAGCTGATGTTAACCCTTAAGACTCAATAGTAGTTCCCACCTATGTGCTTAACATTCCAGTCATTCAAAATTTCCCTATATCTTCGGGTAGATCAGAGTTGTTGCTTATGATTTTTTCAATAAAAAGCGTAACTGCAAAACAAAATATTACGCCATATAGTTAATCTATAAATAAATAAATAATTTATGTACCTTTAATTTTCAAGGATAATGCCATTTATAATTAATTTTCATTATTCTGGTATGTAAGTAAATGATTAGTCTGTTTAATAAGGAGAGTCTAATTAATGACACTCTCCCGACAAATAAATTTCGAAATGCCTTCAATCCGGAATTCCTTTCATTTTCGCATACTTATCCGACTCATTTGCCTCCACTGCTATTCTGAAATGCCTTAGAGCCCGATGGTCCTTGTTTACTGGCAATCCTAATTGCCCCGGTCAAAATAAATCAGCGAACTAATGAAATCGCGCTCGAATGCTGGTCCCAAATGTATTTTCACCTGGACATTAAGAGGCATCCCTCCCAAAAATGTTACGGGTCCTTCTGGCACAAAACTATTTTCAGATTCTGGTTAATGAAAAATCCAAGATAGTCTCTTATTACTTCAGAATTACGACGGTCATTTATTCTTAAATGTTTAAAACGCAAGATTTGGAAAGAGGACAATCGAATATTTTCAAAACGTAAAAGTGTCGGATAATTGTCATTTGCCAATTTCTGAAGGGATTAATTTAGAGATATCTTGAGCAGTAAAAATTGGTGGTGTAGTATTTTTAAATATATAGTATACTTTAAAAGAATAATGATTGAAACTCTAGTCGATATCGAACCGATTTACAATTTTGTATAATCCTTGCTATGCTTCAAACTACATTGGAAAACTGACAAGATTTCAAAATTTAAAAAAAACTGACTGAAATTGTAATTTTTTTACATGTTCCTCTCCAATTCAAAAACAAACACATTAATTTTATTAGCTTCACAATTTAAAAATACTGTAAGTCAAGCTCTATGTTGGCTACTCTCCACAGGTGAAGTAAAGGGTGTCCTGAAATATATTGACGATTTTCAAAAATTTTTTAATGGGAAGATGGCTAAAATTAAAAAAAAAAATACATTCTTGCAGCAAATTCATGCGGCACGGCATAATTTTTTTTTCTACCGTTTTGGGTTTTGGTTCAAAAAGGTTTAGATAGATGGCGTTGCAAATTCCCTATTTTCGTTCTTCCAACATACAAATCATAAAAATACGCAACCTCAGAAGGATTTACTGTTTCTAATTTTAAAAAAATATTCTGTGACTGGAAGAGCTCGAAAGCTCAATAGTAGATTCTGTAGGAAACTTTTGAAATGGCATGACAAGTTAACCACTCCAGAAAGTTCAACTCATTGAAACGTCCGTGAACTCTCCCAATCCAAATTCTGTAAAGGCCTAACCAGCCTCGGGTATCCAGATGTGGTCGTGCCATTGATAAACCCAAGAGATTGAACTTGGCGATTTTAACTGATATTTTAGAGTAGTTATTCAACTCATTCAAAAGGGACGGGGCTCTTGCGAATGTATCCCCTCTCCAACCAGTCAGAGTCAACCAGAATTAATGTTAACTGTTGTTCTGTTTTCACTTTTACATATGTACTAAAGAATTCTTGTCGTAACATTTCGTCGTGGTTACATGTTTTATGTATCACACGCCAGTTTATTCAGTATATTTTTCACTCAGCCAAAACAGACAAGTAGATGTCTGCTCTGCATGATTATTTGAAATATTGGCTAACAGAGAGCTATGCTACAGTCATAAAGAATTATCCTCGCATCAGGATAAACTGCATGATCCAATTGCCAAGAATAATTATTTCGTATTCTGTAATCCCTATTATGAATTGCACATGCGACGACTTAATAGATATAGTTGTGAACATAGAAAGCCATCGTTTCTGTATCTTCCATCGAAAATCAGCTTATTCATACGTCAACTTCTCAAACCGTGTCTCATATCTGAAGTGTCTTGTGAGAAATTTGTTATTAGGATAAGGAAATCATAAAATTGTATTTATAAAAATAAAAAAATATTGTGAAAATAAGGGTTAATATATATTTGGTTGTTGTTGTTGTTGGGTTTAATGGCGCAAAAGCCAATTTTGGCCATACTGCGCCAAGCATATGGTTCAATTTCATCCCATATAATATGTAATTAAAATTTAAAAAACGGACATTTTTTTTAAGTCGCAATGAATGCATGAAATTTAAATGTAACAATGATTACTAATTTACAATAAAATTAATTTTTTTATAGTTGAGAAAAAAGGAAATGTTTTAAAAGCTCAGTAGTATACAGAGGAATATAGCAATAAATGTCAGATACAAGTAAAAAAATTGATAGATTTTAAAAATTTAAAAATATTTGGATGGTATGTTTCACCCACCAGGTCTTGCATGTTAAGATTTGACGAGTGGAAGAAGTAACGACGATGAACTTCAAAATTAGGACAGACAATCAAAACATGTTGAATGCTTATCTCAATATGACATTTGGAGCATATTGGTGCCCTTTCACCAAAAAGGAGATGGCGGTGAGTATATCGAGTATGCCCTATACGGAGGCGAGTCATTTTGACATCATCCTCACGGTGTCGTAGAGTAGGCCATAAACCAACTGTGGGCTTGATGAAATGCAACTTATTATGGATCTGCAGATCCCATGCCATCTGCCATTTAGAAAAGATATGTCGTACAAGGGACCGCTTAGCATCACAATATGGAAGAGATTGCGTTAGAAATAGTGTTGCAGATTTAGCTGCAAAATCTGCCCTTTCATTACCTGAAATACCTGCATGCCCTGGGATCCAACAAAAAAGTATTTTGAAACCCTTGTTTTCTAGGAGTCTTAGTGTGCACAAAATTTGTAAGGCAACTGGATGCATCTGATATTGATAATGGGAGAGTGTCTCCAAAGCACTCAGACTGTCAGTATAAATTATAAAATTACGCTCAGAAAGTGGCAAGATTTCCCGAAGAGCACAGAAAATTGCCACCAACTCAGCAGTGAAAACGGAACAAGAGTTGTGTAGGCGATAGCTTAGAGTATCAGATGGAATTATGATGCCGCAACCGACATGCTCATCTGATCGGGAACCATCTGAAAAGATTGGTGTGAAAGAAGAATACTGACAGCGATGATAAAGAAAAAGCTGCTGATAAACAACAGAAGCAGTGGAGGACTTATCAAAACCTGCAAATGGATTCAGAAATGAAATGTATGGGACATCCCAAGGCGGAAAGCAAAAAGAATCAACAGTCGTGATGGTGACATTTAAAAGGTCCGAATCACGCATGAGCAATTTTGCTCTCTCATTGAATGGAAGAACATGTGAGGGGCGGGCATCATATAGTCTGCGAAGACCAATGGGAAGATTCATATGACAAATAGGGTGATTAGGGACAGATCTTGTACGGTAATAGTATAAAATAGATAACTTTAAATGCCTTAAAGAGAGAGAGGGTTGATGGCAAATAACATACATGCTCTCTACTGGAGAAGTACGAAATGCTCCTGAACAGATTCTTAGAGCAGTGTGGTGTACGGTATCCAATTGCCGCAAAGCGATAGAGCGTGCAGACCCATACACCATGCAGGCATAATCAATGCAAGAAAGTACGACTGCTTGATAAATTCGTAGTAGGGAAGTTCGATCGGCACCCCAAGATGTTTTAGACAGAACTTTTAGAATATTTAATGATTTCTCACACTTCTGTCGTAGGCTTAAGATGTGAGGAAGGAAAGTGAGCTTTCGGTCAAAAATCACTCCCAAAAACCGAATTTCATTCACCACTGGAATTGAAATATTCCGAATATGAATATTCGGATCAAGGTGTACATTTCTTTTCCTGCAAAAATGGACGCATCGGCTCTTCTCCGGAGAGATAGTATGCCCATTGTTGTCGCACCAATCTACCACTTTATTAACGGCATTTTGCAATTGCCGTTCTATTAAATTCATATTGCTGCCTTGGCATGATATCTGCAAGTCATCAACATAAAGTGATCCATGAACAGATGAAGGTAAAAGAGTTAAAATTTGATTAAGATGAACAATAAAAAGAGTGACACTGAGGACACTTCCCTGAGGAACTCCCTTAGCTTGGATAAAATTAGATGAATAAGTGTTGCCAACGCGAACTCTGAAAGTCCGATGAGATAAAAAGTTTTGTAAAAATATGGGGAGGTTTCCCCTAAAACCCAAGTTAAAAATTGTAGAAAGTATGCCAAAACGCCAAGCACAGTCGTACGCCTTCTCAATATCAAAGAATATGGAGATAAGGTGGTTCCTCCTAACAAATGGGTTGCGTATCTGGGTTTCCAGTAGAATTAGGTTGTCAAAAGTAGACCGACCTCTACGGAAACCACTCTGCAACGAGGATATGCATCCGTTTTTCTCCAATTCGAATATCAGACGGGCATTGACCATGCGCTCAAAGGTCTTACAAAGGCAACTCGTCAGAGCAATTGGTCGGTAGTTCAAAGGATTTGATGGTTCCTTACCAGGTCTTAAGATTGGGATCACAATAGCCTCGCACCATTGTGAAGGGTACTTCTGTTCAATCCATATTCTGTTAAATAATATTAACAGATTCGTAAGGGAAGTTGCATTCAAATGGCGGAGCATATTATATGTGATCCCAGCTGGGCCAGGACTTGTATCATTGGCTTTAGATAAAGCCGTTTCTAGTTCAAACATCCTAAATTCGCAGTTATATGGAAAAGGGCGTCGGTCATTAAAGCGCAGACGCAACCGTTCCGCGCGATTCTTAATAGCCATAAACGTAGGACTGTAAGAATCAATAGCAGACACTTGTGAGAATGCTTGACCAAGAATATTGGCAACATCTAATGGGGTTGTGTGCACCATATTTCCTGTATTTAAAACAGGAATGGAGGTTTCACTATATATTCCATTAGCGGCCTTTACTTTTTTCCACATATGTTTACTGGAAGTGTAGGATGTAATGGAGGATACGAATTTTATCCAAGAATCTTTCTGACTTCGACGACGAATGCGACGAGCAAGAGCTTTGGCACGCTTAAATGCAATCAGATTTTCTGTTGTCGGATACCTTCGAAAAATACTCCAAAGTTTTTTTTGGTTTTTATGACTGTCGCGACAAACTTCATTCCACCACGGTCTACGAAATTTTCTTAGACGTGGGGAAGTCTTCAGAATAGTAGCATTCGCGGAGCTTATTATGCAGTTAATGACATTTTGTACTGCTTCCGCGATGTCGTAAGTACTGACCATGTTCTCGGTGATATCTGCCAACTGCTTGAAATTATCCCAGTCTGCCCGCTGGAAAAGAAACCGCGTAGGACAGGGAGTCGCACCGCCGCTGTGGGCATGGGAGACAATAATAGGAAAATGATCACTATTATGTAGATCTTTGCTGACTGTAAAGGTCAACGATGGCAAGTGTTCAGGAGAGCACATGGCTAGATCAAGGCTATGAAAGCTACGTGTGGGTTCATGAAAGTACGTCTTCTCATCATTATTGAGCAGACAGATACAGTTATTTGTTATAAACTGTTCGATCTGCCGCCCTCGAGAGTTTGTACTATCTGAACCCCACAAAGTGCTATGTCCATTGAAATCGCCACATAAAATAAAAGGCTTAGGAAGCTGGTCTACTAACTGGTCAAGATCTTGCTGACGTATGACATCGTGAGGCGGTAGATAAATACAACAAACTGTGACCAAAATTCGTGTCTGAACTTGAACAGCCACAGCCTGTAGAGAAGTTTGTAAAGTGAGAGGTGTGCTAGGATATGTATTAGAGGTGAAGATACACACCCCTCCCGAACTATGAGATTCAGTGCCTGCATCATTCCGAGCACAATTATAACCGCGTAATTTAATTGGAATATTGGACTTCAAGAAGGTCTCTTGAAGACCAAAACAAACAGGATGAAACGTTTTCATAATGGTCTTAATGTCAAAAAGTTTGGACCGAAGGCCGCGACAATTCCAGGAAATGAAGGTACCCATTAAGAATTCGATATTGCAGGCAAGTTAATAGGCGCATGTGGTAGAGTTGCGGAAACCTCACAACTCATGTGCAAATCCTCATCCTCATCTGATGGATAGAGAGAAAGGCGATCTGGACTTTTGGGCATGCCACCAAATATGGACGACAAGTCCTTGTGGACTATACCCTGCGTCGCAAGTCCTAAAGCGACGGAATTTTTAGGTGCCGACTTTTTCAATTTTAAAGGCAGTTCCTGTTTCGAAATACCGCGTTTTGCTAACTTTAACGTCAGCGAGTTTTGCAATTTTTTCTTCGATTTCTTTTGTGGTTTCTTGGGTCTGTCAAGTGTACTATTGCTAGAATGTTCAGAATCAGAATTCCTAATATTTTCAGGTGGTTTTGAATCAGTGTGAAATTTTACACAATTATTACACGAACAGTTTGCGCAAAAGGTGTTCTGAACAACAGAAGCGTAACTTTTACCAGGAGTAGGAGTTTGTGCTTGAACTCTACGCCTGGCTTCGGGATATGAAAGATCTTTGATTTTTATTTTTATTACTTGTTTTTCAAGCTGCCAGCTGGGGCATGATCGAGAAAAGGAAGGGTGATCGCCTTTACAGTTCACACACTTTTCCTGTGTGGAACATTCCTGGCTATCATGCCCTTTTTCTGCACATCGGGCACATGTTAAAGACCCGCGGCAATTAACTTTAGAATGGCCAAATCGCTGGCACTGAAAGCATCTAAGTGGGTTAGGAATGTACGGCCTTACTGGGCGTCGTATATAACCTGCGTAAATAAATTCTGGTAGTTTGGGTGTCTGAAACGTTAAGATGTGATGTTTTGTTTCAAGGAGTTGTCCATTACGCCGTATAGTGATGCGGCGGACATCTATAACTCCTTGCGGTTTCATTTCTGATTTTATTATATCTATGGGGACATTTAAGAGTTCCCCGCAGGTAATGACACCTTTAGAGGTATTCAACGACTGGTGAGGACTTACAGTTATTGGTATATTTCCCAGTGCTTTTAATTTTTGAATCTGCTGGGCTTGCTTACGAGAATTCACCTCAACAAGCAAGTCACCAGAGCGCATTTTACGAATGGATTTAACATCGCCCACTGTTGCCGTTATAGCCTTTTGCACAAGGAAGGGAGAGACAGTTTGAAAAGTTTCGTTATTTGCAGAAACTCGCTTTACAATGTAAAATGGATCGAAATGATTAGATATGTTGGAAGATATTGGAATGTTTCTATGCCCACTATGGGCTTAAGTGATTCGGGTCCGACGGCACCGCCCACCACGGAGCCCAACAAGGGAAGGCAATTACAGGCTCTGGTTATTCCCAGCCTCGGCATCCACCCTAGTGCTAATCGGTACCTATACGCTGGGAGTTACCCCCAGGGACAGTGACCACCCTTAACACCAAGCCCAAGGAGTAACCCCTTCGCTTGATCCCTAGCAACCTAGCCACTCAGGTGACTAGGTACCAGCCGATTGATGCACAGGGGACCACAGTGCACCGCCCGTCTTTCTAATGGGTCGCCACGCACGGCCAACACGTGGGGTTTTGGCTGTCCATGAGAAGCAAGAAGCAAACAGAGCGGCGGCAGCTTCTCATGGAGAGCTCCCTCGCTTGCCGTCGAGGGAAGGAAAGGCACAGCAGACAGCAGAAGGCATAGAGGAGAGCGAACTGAAAGGGAGTAAAGATCCCTGGGCACCTCGGGATTGGGACACCCGTACTCACCTAAAGAAGGTGAGCCCCTGAGGGGTAATATATATTTGGAAAGCAAACACTTTCACTCTGACGTACCTGATTTTTTTTTTAACTCTACGAAATCAAATTAAGTGCATTACATTGAAATTAATTTATATGTCTACGCAGTAAAATCATAAAATTGTCACGCATATCGAACTCACAAAATCAAATAAAACGATATAAAAAAATATGTCATATAACAGAGAATTACAGGTAAATTATTTATTCTGCCTTTAAATTAAAAAGTAAAATATTTAAAGCAATCGAAGATGCAAGCATTATCGAGTACAGAGTAAGTAATGAACACCCTGTATTAAAATACAGTTAATAAGAAGAGGAATGAATACGCGTCGCTTACACCATAAAATTCAGAATTTAAATCTTATTCCAACTAAGATGGCTCAGAAGAAACCAAAATGAAAGAAGTCATGATAAAAAATAACAGATGAATTATTTATACCGTCTCTAAATTAAAGAGTTTAAAAAAATCGGAGATGCAAGCGTGATCGAACTCATTGAGAACTAGCATTAAGAACCCAGCATTAAAATTCTGTTTAATAAAAGGAGGGAGGGACATGAGTCGCTTATTTTTCGCTTCAGAATTTAAATCTTATTCCAGCCAAAATGACTGAGATTTCTTGGCTTCTTTATAGTTCAAACAATCTTTCTTTATAATATATATAATTTAAGTTTATAAAATATTTATTGTTGCATGTATATTTTTGAATGCACAAGTATCCAAAAATGGAATATATACTTTTAAATATTTTTTACAAGAAATTGGTATGGAACTACAAATGATTGAGGTCAAAGATCGCATACGAAATTTCTTTTTTTTAAGTTATTGCAGGATAGTTATTTGATTAAGGATTAAGTTATTGATTAAGGTTAAGGTTAAGTTATTTGAAAGGGAAGGAAAGTGCCGACCGGGAGGTAGTCAACTCTTTAACAGATTTGGTTCAAAATAGGTTAAAAATCTACTTTTTGGATGCTACACTATGCACCACATTTATTTAACTAATTCTTAACATTTTGTAGTGACTGTCTTCACTCGTACAACCGAAGACATACGGATTTTCTCAGATGGGATTTCATTCAACATTTGATAGAAATATATAAATCTGATTTAAACTCTATATACCAAATTTAATGCAACTAGTTCAAAGCGTCTTTTAGTTATTGTGCTCTCATGCTGACATAATTTCCAAAATGTACTTATATATATATACTCACTCCTTCACTGCGACTTTAATTCAAAATGCGATAGTGATTTTTTTTCATTCTAAATGGATTCGAATAACAGCATTTATTGTTTTTATTAATTCAGTTGCATTAAAAAATTGTATGAAAAGACAGCATTAATAAAAAAAAAAATTCACAAATACATATATACGTAAATCATTATAGAAAGTCTTAAAGAAACCAAATATCCCCCCAAAGGCATATTTTCTGCCATTATATATAAAAAAAACACCTTTTATTAGATTGTTATTAACAATTAACTGATTGGTGAAAGGGAGAAAAAAACATTTTTACAACATACTAAATAGAAGTATTTCTTTCTTGCGAATATTGAAGCGAAATGAATAAAATCCCCCGGAGTAGGATATGCAGAGAAGAAAATGAGATTTATAATTTTCCCTTAGGGTTGAGCTGGCTCCAAAGCTGCTCTCAGAAAACCATTTCCCACGTTTCTCCACAGTTGCGAGAAGTCCATTTCGTTCTATGATCGTTATAACCCATGCTTTCAATTTATTGGCCTCGCGAAATGACGTCAGGGCATAAGAATATTTTCTAGCCTTCCCATAGTATTTAACGTTTAAGCCAGCGGTACTGATCTATCAAGACTTCTTTGCATGCTCTCATATATTGGTTCTATCCCGGGGACACCTTGCATGGCATTGGCGTAAAATAGCTACGAAAAAGTAACCTTTGCTATGAATGTAAAATTTTTTTTACTAAATCTAACGCGTGGTCCTTGCGAATGTTTTGGTGATTAATCACTGGCACATGGGTAAAAGTATCTAAAAATCAGAATGAATTAATTTTGTTAAAATTTTTGTTTTGGACACGTTTTTTCCAAACTGATTGAAACAAAAATGTGATACAAAAGTACACACGTCGTCACAGAATCACATACTTATTTTGATATATTCAAGTCATTGCGTTTTTGGAATTATCGCGTTTATTACCAGTTTCTACAGGTGTTGGATTTGACTGAAACTTTGATAGATATCTACACTATAGATTTTGATTCAGTATACGAATTCATTCAACTAACTTTCTTCGTTTTGTAGTTATCGTGTTAGCGTATATTCGAATAGCCCAACAGGCAGACTTCTTCAGAACAGATTTTGCACAAAATTTAATAAGAACCTACTAATTTTACAGAAAGACCATACCAAATTTCATCCGTCAAGCTCAAGACATTGTTAAGTTATATATGTCACAGACAGACAGATGGGCGGACAGACGTGTTTTTCGAGCTTAAAGAGGTCTAAAACCTATAGATTTGCCATGAATGTTTTTATAATACATTTTCTATACTTCGTGTACGAGAAAATAAAAATAGCCTTTCTTTTGCTTCCTAATCGCGATGCTATAGAAGACTTCAAAAGATATTCTTGTTTTAACTGTTACACAATGCAACAAACGAACGGTTTGAAATGCATTCGTTCTTGATCATGAATTATAAGAAAGAAAAGAATATAAAAGTTTTGAAATAGGTAAATAAACAGGTTTTTTGAACTAGCGCAAAGTTTGCTATAGCTTTATTACTCCCAAGGACAAAACGCCATTGGACTAATTACATGAATCTGAGCAATTGCGGTAGTTAACGGTAAGCGGATTAGACATATGCTGCCATCTATTAGTATAAGACCAAAATATATCTATAAAAAGTTGAATAATAGTAAAAAAAAGTTTAAAAAACACAAAAAAATATCTTGGAAGTTTGGAATGTTTGACATTCATAAGGCATTCTTTTTAAAATCTATTGACTGAATATTCACACGCCTTTAGTTATATTTAAAGACCTTTTCGTAGCATAAGATTATGAAAATTAGGCTACAATATCTGAATCTAAATGTCCTGAAATACAATTTCTTAGAAATATTCTTTCAGTTTTTATGCTTACAAATATTAAACTCATTTGATTAATCTAAAACAATCTGGCAAGGTGAGTGAGTTTCTTTATGAATGATTACATGGGTCTACAAATTCCAACTCTTCGTTTGCTTCAGCAAATGATGATTTTGATGAGCAGGTTTAGAAAACTGACAAGGTAAGACTTCGATCAGCTCATATTTACTAGATGTATATTAAATGTTTTAAAACAAAACTAAACACCAAAAGCTCACAATACCCTATAATATATATGTAATGACATTTTAACAGAAATATCATTTAACAACCCATATTAACTTCATTCTAAAAGATTCTGTTATTTCCTGCTCCCATTCCACTTTTCCTATCTAATTAATTCAACAGAAGCTTTGTTAAATTAAAGACCGACACGTTCCCACACTCCGCGTGAAAGGATGAAAGGATAAAATATTGGTGATATAAACAAATTCCACTACACAATCCCTGTGTTTCCCTTGCTTGTGATTGATATGTGTTAGAAATCCCTATTACAGTTTTACATTATATATTCACAGGGATAACATTTTCATGAGATTTCCCTCATTTCACTCTGTGTCGTTCTGTGTTGTGTGTGTACTCGTCGCTTCTGTTTGTACATAATGCGTGCCTCCTCCCGGGATGAAATAAAACAACGTCAAAAATCGAAAGTCTCTTCACTGTCTTCGAAACTGCCTTCTGCTTCAAAATATATATATATATATATATATATATATATATATATATATATATATATATATATATATATATATATATATATATATATATATATATATATATGATGTAAACATAATTTTTGAATCAGAGTCGTGGTCGAAGACAGAAAAGAAGATTTTGAATTCCGGGAGGCAGGATTTAAGAACAAGGAGAAGCGATGAGCACAACACAGAACTACACTATACTGTGAGATTTCAATAGGGATTTCCTATACAAGTCGGCCACAGGCAAGGCATCTTTTAGAAAAATTTGTTTAAGTCAGCAATATTTCGTCCCTGCATTCGGAGAGTGCGAATCGCTGACGAAAGCATTTTCACAGATCTTTTGTTCCATTAATTAAATAGAAAAAGTGGAATGGGATCAGGAAATAAGAGAATATTCTAGAATGAGGTTAATATGTGCTCAGTTGAGTGAAAAATTAGGAAATTAATTAAATTTAAATTGGATTTTAAAATATCAATACTATTTATTGTTAATTTTTAAATAATTAGTTTTTAATTTGTGTAATTTCGGTAACATAAAATGTAACATTCTCATGCGAGTCTCCTTAGTCTAGGAGTCCCATGGGAAGAAATTGATCCACTCAGCTAAAGGTTCCTTTATATATTTGCGACTTGTAATTGATATTCAATATAATGAAATAGAATAATAAAATGAAAAGCTTAAATCTTATTATGGGGGGGGCAATCGCAAGAATTTATTTAAAAATTATTCCAGTACGAGTTTTAGTAAACTGGGAAAAAAAGGTATAAAATAGAGCGATAGTGTGCGGTACCATACCTCTATTTTAATTACAAGGGACAATATAAGTTATTGCAACAATTCTATTCAAACGAATGCTTTGAAATGTCTCATATATATATTTTTTTAAACATAAGCCCTTTCAGTGCAGTTATAACTAGTTGATATTCATAAAGCATAACCTGAGAAAGTTGACAAAGATGGGTCATAAACAGATTTTTATATTTATTTATATGTTCCGGTAATTTTAGTATAAGAATCATCTTTTTCTCCTCTGATAGACAAAATAAAAAAGGTGCAAAATCGCCTGATTTGGTAGAAGAAGCAAGCTGAAGTTAACAATTTTTATAATTTCACACTGACGACACATTTTTAATATTCAACAGTTAATCAAATGTCAATTCGTCATCCAATTTTCCAAAACATTTATGAATTGAAATATTTTTAATTTAAACAGAATAAATCCATTTGGAGTTAAGATCAATAAAGATTACAATATCCATACAATTCTTAAACCTGTAGAAAAAAAAATCATTAATTGCGCATGTGCTATGGACTATTTGCACTTTGCGGAAGCCAACATGACGGAGCTTACAATGGGCATTTGCAACAAACTTGAATTTTCGAAGTCACAGAATATCAATTTAAATCAAAATTTACGATGAATCTCTTTATCTCTATTACACGGTGGGCTCACTTCTTCCTCATATGCAGAAATTACTCACTAAATTATTCAAACTTAAAAAGATTCTTATTTCCACTAGCAAAACAGAAACACATTATCATACCGTGTTCCCATTTAAAAGTTCTCATGTTTTGAATGATATTTTTGAAGTCTGACCATTTTCATCGCAAACTTCATTTCGAGAATGCATTAAATCAATATATTACATGCAATAAATTAAACAATTCATTTAATTTTTTTCCCTAGGGTTACTTGAGACATTTGGCCCTCTTTTGCTTTATTTTACTCTAAATTGAAATATACATAATTTCCTTGCATCATATTGGCTCTGGTTGGATCTCCAGAATATTTATACAAACCACAAAAGTAATTCTAAAATTATATTATGATGTGTTGTGACATCATCTCCGTTTTTTTTTTCTGTTAAATGAGCGCATAGTTCAATTGTCTCTGTGCGCATAGTTCTATTTCATCTGTATGCATAGATCTATTGTATTGACTTTACACATATGGCATTTATAAAGCTAGTATGAATCGTATTTATTTAAATATGAAAAAAAAATATCATGTTTCCAAAGGCTGAAACAGGTTACAACTATTTAAAATTCAACATTCTGACTAACAATTATTTAAGTAAAAACAGTAAAGCTATCTGTCTGCAGTATAAATATAAAAAAAATACATTATTAACATAAACATAACCTTTTCTAAAGAAAAATTATGTGAAATTTCGAAACCATATTTACGTTTTATTGCCTAAAGCTTTGATGTTATATGACATTCCTTATTTCTACATCATAACACATATTAAAATTCGTCTTCGCGAAATATACCGATATATATAGACTTAAAGAAAATAAAGCTAAAATATACAATTTATATGTATCTTGTGGTAGTTTGAGAAAATGATACGAAATCTGCGAAAACATTTCTCCTTGAGTTTTCAGAATTATTAAGGAAAGTGTTTCACGAGTTTCAGGCTTAAATTCCCACATCTCACCCGTAGCAGAGCGGAAGTGAGAAATATTAAGATTCGGTGACAGTTCATTTCCTTTCTATCAACCACTGTATCACCCATATGGCTTTCAGTGACGTTCGAATTCCCAGCAACGGCGAAAAGTTTACTCAGTTCCTCTGAATATCGCTTCGCTTCCCATTTTACAAAATGGAGAGGGATTTTTTTCTTTTTCCTCGTCTCTTTCTATACTCTGCATTAAAAACTTCTGCAACTTTTAGAATAAAGTTCCAAACCTAGATTAAAACAGCATAATGATGTGTTTTGCTTGCGACCTGAAAAATAAAGTTCGGGAAAATTCGAAATGTAATGGGTTTCTAATTTTTTAGTGTCGAGGTTTGTTTGTTTGTAGATATCTCTCGGACGAGTTATAGAAACAGACCAATTTTGAGAAAATGTAACGCAAACATAAAACTAAACGATATTGCAGTATCTAAATATATTCTTTTTCTGGAAATCTTCCTTTTTTCAGTTAATCAGAAATGTATTTTTCTGTTGTCGAGAAGATGAGAAAATTGTCTGAAATGCAATTTTTGCTTTGTGTTCTCATTCTTTTTAAAAATTAAATGAACAACAGAATGGTTTACTTTTTAAAAAGAAAACATTCTGATGTAGACTGAATCGAATGTAATTGCTTCTGAAAAACGATCATCCAATTAAAATTTTGAGACTCCACAATTTTTTTTTTTTAATTTTGACATCACACATGAAATATGTTTGTTTTTTTCATGTTTCCTCCAACAAAGAAATTTGAACTGAATGATATTCAACTTTCTAATAATAATAATTATATATATATATATATTGTAAATTCCTTTAGAAGGGGGTTTTTCTTTTTGAAGAAAAACAAAATTTCGTTAGCAAAAAAAAAAAATTCGAAATATGCAAGGAATAAAGCTACATATTTGTTTGACTTGGATATCAATCTCAGTATCCGTTCCAATATATTTTCTCTGAATATGAGTGTAAAAAGTAATCTTGGGAAGACATCGAAAATTTAGCTAAAAACATTTAAAATTTGAATACAGAAGCTGCTCAATACAATAAATTTTAAGAATGAGGTGTAAAAGTACGACTCATTTTGAAACTGACTTCAATGGAAAGTTTTCAGCTCAGACTCGCACAAATCAACGAAGGCTATATACATACTACTAAAAATTAAATGAAATTTTGCAAAAATGTGACAGTCGATGTTGCAAAAAATATGGGAAACACAAGATGGTTAAAACTAAATTAACAGCGCTTAGGGTACCAGTAACTCCGGCTCTATGAACGGATCCGAAAAAAACTATAAATATGAATTATCATGTGGCTAAGGTTTCATGTTAAAGAAAATAATTTGAAACTTTGACAATAGATGGTACGTTACTATTCGCATTATATGTAAATTATAAGTATGCACAACAAAAAGAGATAACTATTATTAGAATAAATCAGTTATCCACAGTGAACATGTTGCTAAACAATAAGTACCAAGAATTGTTCATAAAAATCTTTGATCAAAAAGCGAGCAATGATTCGGCAGTACTCCATGCTTATTGACAAAAAAAAAAAAACTTAAGGAGAGGATTATTTTCAAAAAGATGTGATATAAAGACACACGAAATTAAAGGCACAATTCGTAAATTTGAAGAAACTGTTTATGTAGATGTTTTATTTGGATGAGTACGATGTGCAATTGATCCTGCTATTGTGGAGGAAGTTGCAATTTCCGCAGCTGAAGCACCTGCATCAAATGCTACTGTTTTAGAATAAGCATTGTGCATTTCAAGGTGAAAAGTGCTCATGCTTTAGCTTGCTGTGCTTTGCCATGCTTTTACACAAAATTCTCAAGTCTCATTCATTTCAAGATGCACGTCGTATAACAATTGCAACCGCAAGATCATTCAGCACGTTTTGATTTTGCTGTTCTGATAAGGACAAAATAAATAATCACAGGCCATCGGATATTTTAAGGACAGTCGAGGCTCATTTCCTTTTAGATAGTGCTGTGAACACATAGAACTGCCGAATGTGAGGTTGCATCAATCCTCTTGCCGCGTAATAGCAGCCACTGCATTCGACATATGCGTCATGGATGGGTCCACGACGAATTTCATTTTAGGCTGCTACTTCTTCGATGAAGGCACATGGATGGATTTGTTAGGTGTGTAATCATAAGTGAATGATGCGATCACTTCTGAAGGACCGTGTTGCTCCGAAGTTAAGGCATAAAAGTTGTCTTGTAGTGTTAATGCAAGAAGGTGCAACTGCTCATAATAGCAAGATGTATTAGGAATGAAAATCACTTCTTTAATGAAATTTATCACTTATATAGTCAGCATGGTCACTATATCTGAACCCTTGTGATATCTGATTTTGTGGTTTTCTCAAAGAGCGTGTTTATGAAATACGTATAACTAATGAAATGGAAATACAAGCCAGCATATGTCTCCCTCATTGACTACTGATATGTCGCGTATGGCAGCTGATAACGCGATTGCAAGGATTTTGTTGACCGGCAAGGTACGCATATGGAGTTCCCATATGTAGAAAGAAATAATGTTTTAACTGTTGTTTTGCTTTAAAACTTCGCTACAGTGTCTTCTTTCGACGAAATTGCAACCTTCTTCCCCAACATAAAACTTCGCCACATGATTTACATAACACGTTTGAAGTTTTGTTTGGATCCTTTCAATAGAACCGAAGTTAAAATAATTTAAGTGTTGTGAATTTAAATTTAATCACCCCACATAAGACACTTCCAGTCTTATCATATATGCTAATCTTTATTTGAGGCAAGAATAAGATTAGCTTTCTCAAAGAATTAGCGCTTGTGGCTTATTACTTAAGAGACAATTGAATTAGTATCTCTTTGTCAAAACCAATTCGTTAGTGCGAGTAATATAATTATAGCTTTCCGAGGATGAAAAAGAATTGTTATGAATTGGACTCAAATGTCAATGTTTTGGAAAGGACACGAAAAACCCATATCATATTTACAATGCTATATACATATTCGAGGAGAAAAAGCGAAAAAAGTCTGATCAGGAGAATATAATGCCCAATAGATAATGCGAAAACAGGAAACAAGAGGTTACTTTTATTTTTTACTCGAATATCTACTGCAATTCAGCTGGTAAATCAAATTAAAGGTGAGTGAACTTTGAAATTTCCCTCCACATGCAGGAACAATGCAGGACGATTTGAGGGGCAGCGGTTCTTCTTTCAGAAACGACGATAATTAACTTTCTGTCTTAATTAATTTGTTCCCAAGTGCATTCCAGAATCATTGGTTCCGTCTTTTCTTCTTTTTCAGAAAGAATTACAGAGGGCAAGGGGTTTCACAGAAGAATGAGTCACTCACCAAAAACATGAATTCGAAAAAAGAATCTGTTGAAGAAGCGATAGAATCGATTGGAAACGCTCCCAATTTTCTGCGGAATAAAAAGCCGAAAGATAACAAAAGATTAAACTTTATGATAGTATTTCTCTACTTCAATCAAGCTTGTAATTTTGACTTGTTGAGTTTCGATGTTTATTAACAATTACATATTTCCCTTATCTTTTTTTTTTTTACTTTCTCGTATAAGAAGAATACAAAGAGAAAATATTGTAATAGGCCAATTTTGATAAATCTCTACATTTTTTTGAAAAAACATTGTCATTAAGATTGTGTGTCTGTCTCAAAAACTCAAGAAACAATTAAAAATGGCAGTATGAAATTTGATAAATGGTCGAATTTGCATAATCTTATTAAATTTTGAACAAAATCCACACATAGAAAATTTGTCTGACTGTCTGAATACAAGCTAACACGAGAACTATCAAAAGAAAGGAAGTGGATACATAAAATTTGGATCATACATCTGGCATTTAAAGCATAGAATTTTTTCACATTTTGAACTAGAAAGGGTTGACCGTCTATTTATTTGTAGTTTCTCAAGTGTGTAAATACAATAACTTAAAATCGTGCTGAATTAAATCAATGAAGTTTGATAAATAATCTCGTGATTACAATTGTAATTCTGTTTCAAATTCTGGCATGAATCGGTCTGAAAAAAAGATGTCCAAAATACTTATTCGATTTTCTGGATGAATCGCCCAATTTTAACAATTAATCATCAAACATCACAAACTAGATTCGATAAAAAATCTTGATTCATGCATAAGATTAACCTTTCGTAGCTATTATTCGTCAATGGCATACACTTACTACACAAGTACCGGTTTTTTTTACTATTTTGTAAATTACACAAATCTCATTTGTGGAAATAAAAGTTTGAGCACTGGTGGTGTGCACAGCCTTGCCCAAATTTCGCAGTTTTATGAGGGGATGAGAGGGATAGTACTTTTATTAGAGACTAAGCAAGAAAGTTTTGGAGAGACTACTCCCGCTGATAGGTTTTTAGCCTTAGATTTGGTTTAGTTTAGTTATATTAACGTCCCGTTTTAAAGCAATACTAGGGCTATTTTGGGACGGACCTTGTCATTTTGAACCGTGGTCAAATGACGAGGACGACACATGAGCTGGCACCCCCTCTCCACGCCACACCACACCACTCCAGTAGGAGGACGTTTGGTCATGATGGATTTAACGTGCAACAGACCCCTTACACGACGGTTCTTCGATGGAATCGGGTCACGAACCTGAAACCCTCCGGTTCCGAAGCCGAGCCCACCAGGCCACCGCGGCCCTTTTTTAGCCGTAGAAGAGTCTGGAATGTACGTTATACAAATAGTTTTGACAAATCCTAATAATATAAATTTAAAGAAATATTAAACGTGCATCACTAATATCACACTTTATTACACTTATTAATTATGTAATTAAATTCTTCAGAAATGAACTTGGAATAATTCCAGCAATATATTATTTTTAGGCAACATTTGTTCAAATTTGTATTAGTTTATAAGAAATTAGATTATCTTGATAAATGCCTTTAGCACAATTTCTAGCAATCTAGCAAAAATATGAGTGATCTAAAGTAAAGTTACCATTAATAAGTCGAGATTAAATTATAAAATTTAGATATTTTTCTTTCTTTACTCTTATCTATTACGCTATGATAAGAGTAATTTCGAAAAACGAAATTCCTAATACACAATCAATAAACTTTTATTTGATTTGTTTGGAATATTTTTATAACTAAAATGGTAGCAAATAGTGTTGGGAGAATAAAAATAAACTTTTTCTCAGTTACCAACAATAAAATTATCTTGATGAAAGTATCCTTTTAACAGTAATCAAGTAAAAAGCATTGGTAGTTGTAGAGTTCGGTACACCTTTCGTACAGTCGGACAAGGTTAAATACTTTTCTTTTTATATGTAATATAAAACTTTTTATATGTAATATAAAACTTTTTATATGTAATAAAAAACATTTACAACTAAATTTTCTGTTTATCAGACATTTGATAATAATTTATTGATGTTAAGCAATTTAATAGCAATTAGCCATAATTTAAGAAATGCAGAATCTTCAGTATTTTTCACCTAAATTAAATTGTTTTTGTCATTACGTTTGAATTTAAAAAATCAAATATGGATTTGAATTTAAATACTTTTTAGTAGAGAATGAAATTCTATGTAGGTTTTGAAATTTTGGTAGTTTTAGTATAATAGGAAGTTTCATCGCATAAAAATGCTAATATATTAATGTGTGGGACACCTGTTCTGAATCTATGCTATGAAACGAACCGATGCTCTCAGCCTCTTTCCATGTCCAGCCTAATACTCGCAATCTCCTTTCATTAATATTTTTGTATTCCCGAATATGAATGTTTAAGATCGAATGCTATCCTTGTATATTCCTTAAAAAATTACCTTACTACCGTACCTTATTCCTTATTATTACAATTATTCCTTGCAAATTATCTTATTACCTTACCTTATTCCTTCCTTATCTTATTATTACACCCATTCCTTATTATACATAACAATCAGTATCCCAGTAGTGTTTCCGGTAAACTCGAAAAATGAAACGATTTATCATTTATGTTAATTTTGTGCTCTTTTGGATATTGACAGTATCGCTTTATGACTTAAAAACAACCGAACACCCAAATTTTAAAGGCCATATATGGGATATAAAAGCATCACAATGGCGGCCTAAAGCAAATAAAATGTTAACTCACTGTACTTTTCTATATTTACTCGATTTATTCAAAAAAATTTCTATGTGTAGGACTATTAATTTTTTAAATGTTAGTATGCTTCAAAAGATTATATTAGCACACAAATTTAAAGACAAATATGATCATTAAAAATGTACAAATTACGCTTCTGCTGTGTTGCTTTTTTATATATCAAAACATTTGTATTCAAAAAGATGTAAATATATTTTCGTGATAATAAAAATATTATAAACAAACTCCGAGTTGGAAAACTTTACGAAATATTTAAATCACACTTTATGCAAATTTAAAATGCCAAAACCAGGTTGCATTCCACAAAAAATAACAATTAGATTAATGCAATTAAAACTGCACAGAAATAAATATAAACTGCGCAAAAAAAACAAAAAAAACACGAATTTATTACGGTGAGTTTAAATGAAAAGTTATTTCTTAAACATCAGTCAAATATCACTGGTTCACATAAGAGCATAGCCGGGCACACAGTAATCTTTTTTTAATATAACTGAATTTTAAATACTGTGTTTCGTAGTCACGGTATTAGCTCTTCACAGTACACGGTGATACATGAATACGGGACCACGGTGGCCTTGTGGTAAGGTCTCGGCTTCGGAACCAGATGCTTCAGGCTCGAGATCCGATTCCACCGTATAACCGTCGTGTAAGCGGGTCTGGTGCAAGCTAAATCAGGCGGGGGCAAACGTCCTCCCGCTGGTGTGGTGTGGAAGTTTTTCAGAGGGAGATGCCAGATCAGACGCCATCCTCGTCATCTGGCCGCGGTTTAGAATTACGAGATCCGTCCCAAAATAGCCATAGTGTGTTTTTTTTTTAAATGGGACTTTAATAAAACTAAACTAAAAACTAAAGAATACATGTGAATTGTCATCCAAACACTGAAGTAACCATTTTTATATTTTTTATGTACTCAGGTTTCTAGTATTGGAGAAGGAATAACCATCTCGCAAGGAATATTTCAAAATGCTTCGGAGTGCATCTGTTTTTATTTTCTCGTATACATAGTGGATGTATTGTAATCACCAAAAAACTCAAATTCGAGATTTTGACGAATTTCTTCATTTCAGACCATCTTGAATTCGAAAAATACATTTTGGACATTATGTCTTCTGTCTGTTTTACAGATAACTCAAAACCGCTTGCAACTAGACGGATGAAATTTGTTACATGATTTTTCACACCAAATTTGACGATTTGAATCAATTTTGTGCAAAATCTATTCAGAAGATTTCTGCTTGTCCGGCTGTTCGAATATAAAATATCAAGAGAATTACAACACGAAGAGAGCTCGATTAATAAAATTCGGCACAAAGATTTGATATCTACAGTACAGATATCTAACAAATTTTGGACGAGATCCAGTAAAACGTTGACCTCTGTCGATCTCCACGCACAGAAGCTTGTAAATGTAATGACTTGTATTAAATTTGTTTTGCGATTTTGTGACTCTATTTGTGGTTTTGTCAAAATCTGCTTCAGAAAAATGGGGAAAAACATGTTTAAAACACAAATTCACCTTTATTAAACAGTATTTGTTTTGGAAATACCATCCCACTGGAACTCCATGTTTGATTCACCTTTTACTGAGATATTGCGCTTTCTAGTGGTAACTTGAATTGTGTGTTCTATCCTGGTAAGGTGAATTTCAATTTACTTTTGTAGGTGATACCACGTTGGAGGGCACCTCGTCATTGAGGATGAGAAGCTTCCAGCACAGTGGTTGGTTCTCACCACCCTTGTGGATACACGAAAAGGTGGACGTCTGGCTCCTCCCATCTATGACGTGGCATACTTCCTTAAGGAAGGGCTGTACCATGGCCGGTGATGGCCCTTAAGACTCAATCACAGTTCGCGCCAGTGTTGCAGATGCTACGGTCCGGTCATTCAAATTTTCTCTGTGTGCCTTCCGGCGGGATGGAGTGGTCAGTTTGTGACTATTCTTGTAGTTGTTTGAACTCATTCAGGTGAGCTAAAAATGTTGAGGCTCCCGATTCTTCTAAAATTATATTTTATTTTATTTTGATTGCAATAAGAAGAAAACTGAACAAGAAAAAAACTGACAACATTCAGATAGACGTTCGCATAGAATAAACTGAAACGTTGTTTCCAGAAATATTTCACAATCAGATTAAATAATAAATTAAGAATAATCCCGTTGCGTATTGAAACCTCCTATTTAATTTTTCATTTCAATAAATATATATAATTAAACTGAACTAAGTAATTAAAAGAAGAATTAAACTTTCAGAAAACAGTGATCTGGTTTTAAGATCTGGCCTCCGAAACTCTGAAATTCCAGCCATTTCCTCAAAGGTATTAAATAATAAACTATAGTTTTTTGTTCTGTTTTCAGTTACTCGAATTAATCTTTTTAGTCGGTTAATAATAATAATATACAAAGTAAATAATTAAAACAGGAGCATAATTTTTAAAAAAAATCCCCTTTGCATTATTGTGAGGATCAACAAAGACTCTAAGACTCGGGGTCCCGGATGTCTTACACATCAAAGGAAGTTTTTTGCTGCAAGTGAGATTCTTTTAGCTTTCTGACCGTATTACATGGGGATATTTCTTTGAAAAGTGCCAGTGAAACAAATTGCAAAAGTTATACATATGGAAGATAAATTAATATTAAAACGAATAAGAAAGTCAAATCTTTGTCAATAACATTTATTGATTTCATACAATAAGTTAGAAATTGAAACGAATTTTATTTCTTTTGTTTTATGAATTTTGATATAAAATATTCATTAAATTTAAAGCTTTGAAGTGAATGTTCTGAGCGAGAATAATTAGTAAGGTATCATAATTTCGCCCTGAGCGTCTCCAGCAAGCTCAGTTTTGGAAACAATAAAGGGAACATTTATAAATTCCTTTTCATTATTTCTTTCATTTATAGGATGTAATTTTAATTTTTAAGTATTGAATTTTAAAGTCAAAAATCAAGTATTTACTTTTTATAGTGATTATAATTCAAAATCAATCAATCAATCTGCACGGAAAAGTAACTGGAATTCATTATTTCTGTTTTATTTTTATCCATGAAATGACGCGAGTAAAACGAATTGTTCTACTCAGCCTACTCAAACGAAATAAAAAAAATGAGTATTAGAATTCCAAATAGAAAAAAACAGATTTTAATAATAAAAAAGCTTAAATATAATTGCTGTTTTTATTTTGATATTAATAATAGAAAACATTGAAAGGCGTGCTCACAGGAAAAAAAGAGAAATAATTGGCATCGATTTTGCTTCACTAAGAATGAATTTCTTATCATTTGAAGAAAAAAAAATAACAATCCAATAGTTATTATGTAGTTGTGTTATATTTTTGCGCTAATGTTTTCACAAAATTCCGAATCTACTTAACTTTCGTACAAACAACCGGTACTTGGAAGAAAAAGAAAACTCATTACATTTTAAACTTTCCCGAACTTTATTTTTCTGAACGAAAGCAAAACACATCATTCTGCTGTTTTAATCTAAGTTTTGAACTTTATTCTAAAAGTTTGGGAAGAATTTGACGTAGATAATATAAAAGGCGGGGGAAAATAGATTTCGCTTTCGCTTTCTGAAGCAGGAAGAGAGCGACATTCGAAACAGTCGAGTAAACATTCCGCAGTTACTCGGAATTCAAGAGTCAGCAAAAGTAATATGGGTGATATAGTGGCTGATAGAGAGGAAATGAGCTGCCACCAAATCTAAATATTTTTCGCTTCCTCTCTGCCAACATGGAGAGGTGGGATTTGAACGTTGAAACTGTTGCAACACTTTCTTAAATAAATATTACATCGCATGAGAAAATCATCGCTTGCAGTAAAAATTATTGGATGTTTTTTTTTTCAAGCTTACACTTGTGAAAATGATATTAGTTTCTACATAAGATGTATATTTTACTTTTACGTAGATTAAGGTACATATTTAATATTACTTTGTTTTGACTTACAATTTTATTTTTTATCTTTTACGAAGTTAGAAAAAGTATTATCAAAAAATTCTAACTCGAGATTTTGACGAATCTTCGCGTTTAGATCCAGAACTTCTCTGGATTCGAAAAACATGCTTTCGGCATTATTTCTATCTGTCACAAAGATAACTCAAAAACTCTTTGTACTAGGCGGATGAAATTTGGTGTCTGATCTTCACATCAAATTTTGAGCAACATCTATTCAAAAGTCTGTCTGTCCCTCTGATCGAATATAATCAACTCGAATATTACAATGCAAAGAGAACCAGATAAATAAAATTCTGTATCAAATTCAATATCTATAGCGTAGATATTTATAAAATTCTCTGCGAACTTCAACAAGGTATTGACTATGTGTCGGTTTGTACTTTCAAAACATGCAAATGTGATAATTCAAAAACGTAATGACTTAAAGGTATTACATTTGGTATGCGATTTTGTGACTACGAGTGTACTTCTGTATGAAATTTTGGTTCCATTCGTTTGGGAAAAACGAGTTATAAACATAAATACTACATATTTTTGGATATTTTTTAATAGCATGCCAAGACAAAATGAATCCACAAAAAAAATCTTCAAGGATCATACTATAGATTCAATAAATGAAATCAAGACAATGGTTAATATTTATTTAACTATTTATTGTACGCCAATACCATGCAAGGCGTTGTCTACCTCAATCAAGATCAATTTTCTATCTGTAGGGAAGTCGATAATACTTTTGTTAGAAAGTATGCGAGAAAATTTTGTGAAGACTGCGCCAGCTGTGTGATGTTGTGACTTTATATGAGATTTGATATATAGAAATATATATAGAGAGAGAAATCTATCAGTAATATTGTGTGCCTAATAAAACGAGATATTTTTTCACTGTATAACTCCATTATTTATATTGTAGGATATATTATAGGCATTGCTTATATTTTATATTATAGGACATTTTTTTGTCCCATGGGAGCACTTTGTATTTGAGGATGAGAAACTCCCTGCATGGTGGTTGGTTCTTACCACGCCTTTGGCTACACGAAAAGATGCTGGTCTTGCTCCTCTTATCAATGACGGGACGTACTTCCTTCGGGGTTGTACCGTGGCTGGTGATTTTTCTTAGGACTCAACCACAGTTCCCGCCAATGTTGATGTTGCGACGGTCCGGCCATTCAGTTTTATGTTTTAAATCCGTGTGCCTTCGTGGTGGGTTGGAGTGTCAGAAGTATGACTTATTGTAGTCCTCCTCGAAACTGTACACATATTAATTCTGAACAGTAGAAACGTCTAAACTAGTTATTTTAATATTCAACGATAAGATGCTAATTTAAACTAAAAATTTTTATGTATGAAATCCTAGGGAAGTGTCGCTTTTGTTTGCATAAGTATGTTTTATGATTTAAAAAGTAGTAACCGTTTTTAATATAATCTTTTCTTTATTTCTCATAAAAAAGTATCACTTGGTAAAATACACGAGTTAATAATAAAAATAAAGCAAAACATCTTCCCATTAATATTGATCTCAAATGGAATTTTGCCACATTTTCTTTTTTCTGACTTTAATTAAATTTCTTTTGTCCGATTTTTAATTAACTTCAGAATAGTTTGTAGAAACGAAGATGAGGTCGATATTAATTTAGTTAATTTAATCAAGGTACTGTTTAGAAATTACAAAAGAGCAATTTGAGGTACGAACGCCACACTTGAAACAGCAAACTTTCTCCAAACTCCCACACCATATCAATAAGAAAACATTTGACCCTTAAACGATTATACTTACATGTGCACGAAAGATATGTCACGGAATCTGTCTCTAACGTGTGGCAGTGCAATCTTGAAGCCACCTCTGACATGATCTGACCACCTCTGACAGGTCGTCACAGTTCAGATATGAGATAAAATGATTAAAATGTAATTATATAAATGATTAAAGTGAATTGGAAGCCAACATCATTTACCCAGAGCAGACGAAAAAATCCTGTGATGTCCTATATCAGAATCCCGTCTTAAAGAAAAGAGAAAAATCTTCACCAAAGCAAATTAAATCTTTGACTTGAAAAAACTTTGAAAAAAATTAACTTCTTTCACAAATTCCTTAAAGCTTGAAAATTTTAAAGTATATATTAGATATTAGTCCTCTTTGGCGAATAATTGTTTCACCAGGAATATTTATTATATTTAATTTTAGTTAAATCTTTTACTTAGATATAACTTCGTGCCCATGATTCCATCGAACTGTCAGACATTAAAGTCTTATTATTTTAATTATTTGACATATGTACGTACATTGTGCATAATAATCTTTCTAATGAAAATGAGTCCTTTTATACCACAGCGTCAGTGAAAACGCAAATATTATGTAATCTGCCTTCTAAATTTTAAAGTCTGTATTCGTCTTGTAAACTACACTCATATCAAAAAGAACGCATCTTCCTTGACTTTCAACAAGGGAAGAAAATCACGCAATTAAATGTTGGAAATTAGGTCGAAAAATATTTTCAAATGTCAGGAAAAGTATACGCAATTATTTAATTGTCATGATTAAACAAGTATTTTTTTTAAATTTTGAAACTGTGTAATAATTAGAACTGTGTCTTCGCAGACAATTCCCAAAATAAAGCTTCAGTTTTAATTAATAGAAATTCTCATTCACAATGCCAAAAAAATAAAATCGCTCCGAAATGCACATTTTCACGTCAAATGGTCTAACTTGTTGAGAGCCAACACACATAACAGATGCACACACATTCATCTTTATTATCAGTAGAGACACTAAGTTTCTATTAAGTAAAAAAAAGAAAGTCATTAAACATTCTCTCCTACTGGAGGTTTAAGACAAAATGAGGAACATATTCCGAGATTTCTTCATTTAAAAATAACTAATCTAGATTCTGAATGAATCTATCCCCTAACACGTTGAGAGATTTGTGGGTTTCGAGCATTCTTCTTAAATTTAATTTGGAATGATGAGGATTGTTCCTTATATAGTAAGTAACTTATTTCACACGTGAGTGTAAAAAATAAAATAAAATAAAATAATCAGCTAAAACCACCTTGAATTTTTCTTCAAAGCAAAGCGATCAAATGAGAAATAGATTTTTCAATATTTTAAAATACAAAAAAATCAGTTTCAAACACCAAGTTTATTTTTAGATGTAATTTATTTTGTAGTTTAAAGAGAGAAAAAAGGGGAGGGGGAGAGACTTCATGCAACGTAACGGATTTTTTAAACGATAAATGTTGAAATAATTTTTTTATACAAGCTTACAAGTTAAAAATTTCACTATATTTTCTTCGCTATTGTGAAATTTTTAGTGGCATGGTTCATAATGCTACGGGGCGCTTTCTGGAATCCATTATTATCTGGATTACTTGTCAGAACTTCCAGTTTCAGTTCCAGAATTTAAAAGCATATTTTAGATCACTGGAAAAAATGTAATTTTAAGTTTATTAGGAAGAAACTTTGCATTTCATTTAAAACATTAGAGAGTATCAAATTGTTATTTTTATTACTCGGGTGACCATTCTTTAAAATAAAAATATATGCAAAGAAATTTTAAAAAGGTTAAGATATGTTCAGGGAAAAACTTGTCTTGTTAACTCATTATGAATAAAATGTAGCACACAATTTACATGTTGGTACAGAAACCATATTAACGTAATCTAAATTGCATCGATCGTCACTGAGGTCATGTTTGAAAAAGAGCCGATAGGCAAGAAGGGTAAAAAGACACATTATTTTATTCCAAATGTTTACAAATGTGTACTTTAACGTCTACATATATTTATACATTCGATCGCCAACTGCGTAAAAATTAGCTATCTACGACTGTCAGCACTTAAAAGGCAAATTTAGAACGTATTTAAAGTGAACCAAATAAAGCCTTGCACTCCTTCGAGATGTCAGATTTTGTGCTGATTATAAAATGTTTCACGGCAGTGAGCTTTTAAAGAAATGAATCAAACTCTTTTTTAAAACTAATTCAAACGCTGTATTATAATTTTGAATTAATACATGTTGTCATAATAAAATGTTGTAATTGTTGTCACCTCCAATCTTTTTTTTTTTTTTTTTTTTTTTTTTTTGCGAACGGAATCCCTTAAATTTCACTAAATGTAAGTGATTCAGTGAATATAAAACTTTTTGAAAAAGAGCACCTTCATTGATAACAAAATTAAAGTACTTAGACCAAATTTTTCAAACATTTACAAAAAAATTTTCCCTGACAAATTTCTTATTCAATAAATTGCTGTAATTGGAAATAGCGGAAAATTTTTTTCATCTTTTCCAATACTATATCTAGGCATATCGCCATCAAAAGTGCGTTCTGCTTCTAAACAATACTCGTATTGTTTAGAAGCAGAACGCACTTTTGGCAATCTCCATCTTCATGAAAACGATATTAATTAGCGCCTTTAATTTTTCAAATTCTAACTTTTATTATGCTAGCTCGGCTGTCTTCATCCTTATGATACCAAAGTAATATCAAACGCCCTTACAGAATAGCGGACTGTACTAAACAATTATAAAAGGATAGTCATTTGTAGAGATTAATTAACTTGAATAGAAACTCTATAAAATATTTATTTATCGTTATGCAGTTTTCTTACATTTGCTATAAATTCATTCGCTTTTTGTTGACTTTCTGCGTATCAATTTAAAATGTGAATCGCTCCACGCTTATTTTCACAAAATTTCAAATGTTTCCCTTGCCTCATTTTGACGGACTTATTTTCAACAGCATAACAAACTACTCTTGCGATCGAATGAGTGCAGATATTTGTTCCTCTAGTGATATTAATGTACTCTTTTTTTTAAAATAATCCTTTGGTGATTCAATTATAATCAAAGATAAAATCGCTTCTTTTTTAAAGTAATCTTATCATTTCTTCTACTTTTGTATGCTGAAACAAACTGTCCAGGAGTCAAAGAATTGCTTAATTCTAGAGAAAATTAGAAATTGAATATTGCGAATTTAGAACTTTTGTTTGTGTTTCATTTATTCGTTAAAAATAATAAAGATTTATACTTTCTTTCTTAACTACAGAAGAAAAATAATTTGTATCTAGAACTTATATAGCCAACTCAAATTTTTCAACGTCGAGCACTAAATACATTTATTCAAAAATGTTTTAATTAACAGGTAAACTCTAATATCTTTTGTGTAAAGACATATGGTCCCGCAGCATAAAGGCATCCAACAATGGAGGCATGAGGATACTTTTAATATTGCCTTTCAATTCTGAAACTGGGCCAACAACGTAAAAGTTCAACAGCGCATTCAAGAAAATTGCTGATGGTGAAAATTCATATTCGCAATTGAAATTCCTCGCTTGTTTCACTTCAGAATCTACTGGCTATCCTGCAGGGGAACAGAGGTCACTGCACAATGTCAGAAAATGTGCATTTTTAAATGAGATAACAAACATAGTTGCTTCTATCGAAAAAGAATTGATTCGATCGTTGAAATCAAAGTATCAATCAATAACGAAAAATATTTAATCCAACCGTTACTGCGATATTCAGTGTCTTCTCTTTAATTTCATTTGAAATTGCATTTGTTTCAATACTTACGTTAATTTTTTCATAATGACACTATGACCTCCCCCCCCCTCTCTTTACAGTCACTGGAACATTTTGATGCAATTTTCACTACAAATTTAACGCTCGCTAAAATATGACAGCAACCAAAGAACCATTAAGCAGTAACTATGAAAATGTTATTAAAGGGTATATAAATATTCCTTAATTGTTTTACGAATTAGGATTACAGTATATCTTTTCTTAATACAAAGGTTCAGTGATTTAAAGGCAGCAATCAGCGTATTTGTAATTATTAAAGTTTCCAAAACAGGTCTTAAAGGTAAGAGAAAATTTAATTCCGTGTTACAGAAAGGAACTGACGATCGCTTTACAAGAAATGAATGCTCGGTTGCATTTTCAAATTATTGAGCTGCTATTCTTCCTTTAATTTCCTTGTTATCTCTGATTTTCCGGTCGTTTCACTCAGCAGTGAGTTGCATTTAAAGTGAAAATTAAAACCATTCGATTAATTTTAGAAACTCGAATTAGAAAGAAGTTTCAACAGGAGTGGTAAAATTTAGAAAGAGGATATTTGAAAATGTCTATTTGCTTTCCTTTGTTTTCAAAAGGTTGAATGGCGAAACATTTGAATATGGCTAAGAAATATGTATCATTTTTTGTTTAAATATCTTCAAAAGGATGATTGGCAAATCTCAAAAAAAAAGAAAGAAAGAAAGGTGTTTGAGAGAAGTGAGACAATGTGAGATGCAAAGTAATGCAAACATGTGTGACAGCATCTGTTGTGGAATGTTTCAATATTTATTATGCATTTCTTTAAAACCTAATTTTAAAAACATGTTCAGTAGTTTGTTCATTGATCTCGTTTCGAGAAAAATTTATTACTTCATTTCTTCTGGTTTGCTTTTTCCTATACAAATGATATCTATTTACCGCTATCACAGTGATCTGATAATTTGTTTATATACTAATAAAATTATTTATTTAATTTGATGTATTCATTTAGTGACGCACATAAAATGATTGTTTAACTTATTTATACGGTATTAATTTAGCATAACTTCTTTTATAATTTTTAACATGTATTATTGATCTTCGTCTCTTATTTTAATACGTGTAATTTAAATCTTCAGTAAAGTTAAAAAATAAGTTATAGTTTGAATATAATTCATGCATTTTCAGCTTGCAAAGAATTAGAAAAGTCAAAGATTTTCAGGCAAAACCTTAATTCATTATGCACATTACAAATTATAATAACGAAAGCAATTACTTGTCCAGCTATCCCAAAAGTAAGCAGAAAATAAAATGGTTTCACAAATTCCTTATTTTGCAACTGATCTTTTGTTCCGATGTCCTTTCCTTTACACTCATGTAGACAGTAAGTCAAGTGCCGATCTCAAGAGAACTGTCATTTTTAAGTCTTCCGAAGGTCTTAAATCGCAAACTGCCCTGAATGCTATCTATTGATTTTTCTTAAATCTTCTCTTATCTAGACTTTCGAGCAAAGTAATGCAGTAACATGCCAGACTCAAGTCCGTATTTACGGGAGCGAAAGGGCGAAGAAAGATTGCGCTATTTTTTATCTGCTTTAGCTATTTCGTAAAAAGCTGTTTCCATGTCGAACAATACAGAATATTAAAAAGATTGAGTGAAGTTAAATTAAAAGCAATGTAACCAAAAAGATGGAATGCGAGACATTGTAATATTCTTAAGATTAAAGATATTTCTCTATTCATTTCATAACTTTATGTAGGATGGCGTCTAGGAGTAAAGTGAATTTTTTGAATAAAGGAATAATAATATCCGAATTAAACTGACAATTAATTTAATAAGACTTCATATAATTAAACATTTCAATATTTACAGAAATAGGATAAGATTTAATTAGGAGCAGGGCTCACCTGACGCCAAATATTGGTAAACCTAAAAAGAGTAAGTAAAAGAGACACGTAAACAGCGTCAGACCTTACTCGTCCATTGCCGCCTGAAGAATCGAGTGTTATGCCTTTAGGAGTCTCCTAGGCGCCCTGACGTCTCACAAGCGCAAGTCTGTCATTGATGCCAAAACCCAAGCCATATCCGACTTGACATGATTGGCGTCGCCATCTCTTACAATAGAAATAACTAAATATTTTAATTGATTATTGTCCTTGAAGCAAGTTTACAGCCGATATCACTTCCTATATTTATTTGCTATACTACCTGGGATCAGAAAAAACAACAACATTTATTTGATTGAATGTTTACTAATTAACACAATTCTGAAACATTAACTGAAGCATGTCTATATAGCACTGTTTTGATATTGATGCTCTTGGAGGAATTACAAATGAGTTTGATATTTCATACAAAAGAGGAGGATAAAGGAATGGCAACGGATGACTATCAAAATTAAAATTATTCAATCAAGCAGAAAAGAAAAAAAATGGCAAATGCATTTGAAAGAAGATGCCTGTAAGCAACTTTTTTTTCGGATGCTGAGTCATCGGAAACTACGTATATTCTTTTGTGCTTTAGATGAAGATTAAGAAGGAAGTTCAAAGTTCTGATTGAAGTGGGAGACTGGATAATCTGGATTCTACAGTTGGCCGTCTTGATCCTTGCGCTGTTTTTCTTTCATTTTTAAACATCGAAGCATGGAATAAAAGCTCTAATGCACATAACAAATGAAGTGATAAAAACACATAATGAAATAAATAATATACGATAAAGATTATTTTAGAAAAAGGATTTTCTTTTTAAACGCGCTTACTTTGAGTTCTATTTATGAAACTCCTTCGCATATCTTTATATGATCATCTGTGATGAACGTGATGCTTAGTCCCTTTGGTATCTGACTTTTCAAGAGCCACTTTATTGGAGTTGAAGAATTTTAATTACAGTTTTAACTCCCAAACTAAGTTCGCTTTATGACAGCGAAGCCTTTCATTTTGTATTTATGTGTGCAAGGAAGAAATCTTCAATAAGAAAAGAATATTTATGTCTCTCATCTTATTAAAATTCCGAGGGTTTTACTCTGGTATGACTTCAAAAATCAGTTTTTAAAAACAAATTCGAAAACTCTATTGTCAGTCTATTCGATCCCGTTTATTCTTGACATTAAAAAAAAAAGAAAAAAGATGGTGCGCAAAAGTGAAGTTTGTAATTCCGTCTTCATTTCGAAATTCGTGATGGAATGAACAGTAGTTAATTTTTAAAAATCCTATATATGCTATTTCCCCCAAAAAAATTTACTTATAAAAGAAATTAGCAATAATATTAGGCACTTTTATTTATTATATAAATTAATTATTCATCAAAAAATTGCATTGACAGTAATTACATATTTTACAAGTTAAATATTTGTTTTTTTTTTTTAAATAATGCATTTATTTCATTTCAAAAAAGAAACATTTATTACAAATTAGTTAATTAAATTTTATTCAAAGACATTTAATAAACTTTAAAAGATTTCCACTTTTTAAAATTATTAAATTTAATTTCTTACGTATTTGAAAAAGCATTTTATATGTTGTAGAATATTAAGTTAGGGTAATTTATTTAAGATTCTTTGAAGCGTAAGCATAGTTATGGAAGAAGAAGTAATATAATGGCTGAATTACAGCATGCATACTAACTTTTTCAGCAAATATTTTTTATTATATTGCATTTTCATGTTATTTTTGTTGTCAGCATCTTCTTCTAAATCATCTTTTAGACTCACGTTCCTTTTGTAAATTGTGTGATGTAAAAATCTGTAAGCGTAGAATGCAATAGACGATTCAATCCAGCCACGCTACGTCTCTCATCTTATTAAAATAATACCACGCTACGATATTTCAGAGAAGAGGTTCGAATTTGCTTTTTCTACTTTACAACATCTAAATATTTTTCATACATATCAGAAGGAAAGGTAATCTTGAATGGACTAAAACTTATAAACATTCATAAAAGAAATTGAATACTTAAGACTGGCATACTTTGAAAAAAATACTCAAGAAGACTCGCTACTACTATTTGTCATTCTTGTAGAGCAGAACAAATTTAATGACTAAAAACATCAAATACAAATATTATATTATAATTATATAACATTTAGTTAAACCAAACAACCAAACTTAATTATATAACAATTTTGAAAACGAAAATATGAAAAGCATTTTTTCCATATTACACTTCATGGGTTTTTAAATCTTCTTTTTTCAGTTAAATTATTTAATTTAATTAATAAATTAATTATTAATTGAGATTAATTATTAGTCCTGTTCTTTAAAAATTAAAGCATGGAAAACAATTTTTCACTGTAGTCCCGCCCCTTCTCTTTAATGGATTTTTAGATCTGCCCTTGTGTTCAATTACTTTCTACACCGCACTACACCATCACTTCAAATTAAATTCCAAAAGAAAGCACAAAATACAAAAACCGCTTGACGCATTCGGGGAAAGAATAATTAAGACTCCAGATGAGTTACCGTCGCGTGCAGAAGTTGCAATACAACTCGCTCTACACTGTTCTCAATGAGGAGAAGAATTCTAATGAGCTTTTCCTTTTCACTTGAACCTCCTCCATGAAAAGAGATTCCGACATTTCTAAAGAAAATTCAAAGTGTTTCAGTCTTGGAACATGGCTTTGGCAATCGTAAAAGAAATAAATGTAATTTTATTTTTCTTGCTATTATCATTATTTTGAATTTCCATCAAGATTCTTTTTCTTTTCTCCCATATAGAGAAAAGTATTATAAAAATTCGCCCCCAATAATTTGAAAAATGTCCACTCCCTGAATCTAAAATAACAAATTTTTGAATTAATGTCTGGTTATCTGTCTGCATGTTTACGACATTATATTGTCATGGATCAAAACTACGAAGTACATCCCTAAATAGCCGCCGTGCTGTCTCAAAACAAGATCAAGTTATTAATGTAGCTGAATTAAACGAAATATCCGAATTGTAAATACAAAAATTCAATGAGCTGTGAGTAAGGAATTTTGTATTTGATCTTTGCTCGAAATTTACTTCAAACTTTGAACAAAATACCCAGTATGGGAAGTTTATGTTCCCATTCATTCATGTTCATGAAAACCTAATGACACAAAAACGCAGATAGCTAGAGTTGAAATAAATTATGAAAATTTACTATTATAACTTTAAATATCTAAAAAATTTTATATTTAATCTATAAAAAGATTCTTTATCTGAAATTTCCTCAACTATAAAAAGGGGGGGGGGATAAAATAGCTTTGGGCAGTTACCATCAATCATGCGTAGTACTTTGGTAGAGACTTCGGACGGTCTCTTCAATTCAAAATAAACTTTACAGAAAATAGCAGATGATTCGTTCACATTTTATAAATGGATACGCCAATGTGCTTAGTTTTGGGAACGCCATTGTTGCAAATTTGACAAAATGTTTGTAAGTGTTTGGATTTCTATTGCTTGAACCGAGAATTTAGAGGAATATTGAGAATTTCCAGATTTTTCTCAAGTGATTACCTGTTCTTCGTTCATCAGGAAGATAGGTGAACGGAAATATGAGGAGGAAAGTCAGTGATTGATCCCTTTGTGGCTAAAGGCCAATTGCCTTAGCCATAAAGCAAGCAAACTTGCAAACTGACATCGTAAAGGATGTCAGTTTGGTGAATCAGTCATTGTTATGGACGGACTATGCTAAAGATAGCAGTCGACCACAAAAATCTTGTCGATGCTTTTGCGTTCAATGGTGGCGAGGTTGTCGGCTGTTCACAAGAAGAAGAAGGTGAAAATTTGGCCATGCATTTCTCCTCCCATATTCTTGTTTGTTGGGTTTTACCAAAACCTTTGTTGAACCATCTATGTTGAACTTTGAAGAACCCAATTTAATTCATAGATTTTTGGGCGTTTTGGAGATGGTCTAGTAAAGCTAGACTACCTGGGATTAATAACGAAAAAAACAACAGGATTTCTCATCTATCAATCAGTATATTTGGAATTACGTGAAAACTTTAACTTGAAAACGTAACGCCATTGAAAAAGATACTTGATTTGTTACCACCAACACTGTGGATATGTATCCAACTTTGAATTGAGTCAGTGTAAAGGAAATTATCCAAAATCCATATTCAATTTTCTTCATTGTTCACGTGGTACAAAACGTGTCATCTTAGCATTTGAGAAAGTCGAAGGAAGAACATTTTTGATTTGCTCAGAAAAGTCCCTCAGAACAAATATAGTCGCAACAAATAACAGCCGAGATAAATCCATTTATTTCTTTATCACATAATTGTATTATTTTTTTTTTCTTTTTCATTGAAATCAATTTCACAAAGAAATTGGAAGAAAGATTTGCTCACAGAGATAAAAAAACAAAAAGGTATGATTTTTAAATTTAATCACTTTAGTTTAGCTAACTCTGTTTTGAAACAACACGGAGGCTGAGTGGAAAATTTGTAACTTTGAGCAGATAACGAGGATACATCTGAACGAGCATCCATTCTTTACACTTTCACTCCCTACCAGCAGGAGGTTGTTTGACAATTACGGTTCAGATTCAACGAGCACCTGGCCTATATAAATATGCGTATATTCGGTGAAACTTCGAATCCTCAGATCTCTAAACAAATACCATGCCTGGTTACAATAATCATTCTCAGTTTTATCAGAAAATAAGAGTGTTAGGTAAAATTATTTTTGTATAGTTTCCAATGAAAGAATTTACTCACAAGTTTTGTATTTGCTTGGGGCCCCGGTGGCCTAGTGGTAAGCTCTCGAATTCGGAACCAGAGGGCTTCAAGTTCATGGCCCGATTCCCCCGAAGAACCTTCGTCTATGCGGGCCTGGTGCACGCTAAATCCTTCGTGACCAAATACCTTCCTGCTGGTGTGGTGAGGAAGGTTTAGAGATGGGGTTCCCGCTCAAGCACCTCCCTCATCATCTGACCGCTGTTCAAAATTACGAGGTCCGTCTCGAAATTGCCCTAGTGTTGCTTTAAACCGGGACGTTAATATAACTAATATTTGCTTATTTTCTTTTTGGAATCATTTTACGATAGCATGTTTAATTATTTTTTATTAAACATATTCTGTATTCAGTGGCATGAAGAGATTAAAAGACGGGTTAATCATCTCATATTTCTCAACATTTTATCATTTTTGACGCAATAAAAAAATTGCTGCTTTCTTTTCCTATACTATTCAAGATTTATACGTATCGTAAGTAATCTTGCATTAGATCTTATTCGTTGCGACATTTCCATGTAGTGAATTAATTCTTAAATTTCCTAGTACGTTCTCTCATTGGTGAAAGAAATAAATTTGAAAGAGCATTCCTTGGTACGAATGTAAGTCTATAGAAAATCATTTTATTTTCTTAAATGTAATGAAACTCATAATTTTACTTAGAGAAGTTAAATAATTATTATCTTTTTCCATTGTAAAAAAATAGCAATACATAAAAAATAGTTACATATTTTTAAGTGAAGCTATTTGAATTTTCAGACTCTCATTATTTTCAGCTTGACTCCCTTCGTTCTTGATTTTAACTTCACTCCCAACTTCTAGCCACAATTCCAGAAGGAAGGAATTTTCACCTAAGCTGCCCATCTTCAACTTAAATCCTCCTCCGAGAACTTAGGCCTGACATTTCTTCTGAAAGTTCAATTGTATCCATGTAGGGTTTTACCGTAACGATTGTAGCCGACAGTCGTACAAAGTACAATAATTTATTCCCGTTTTTTCCTTGCCACCTGAGATTTTCGTACTTTGGTCATGATTCTTTTTTTTTTTTTTTTTTTTGCGAGACAGAGACATTGTATAAGAATAGATTTTATTTTAGGATATTAGTAATAAAATCCTATTTAATCTAAATATTTCTTTTTAAATCTTTAATTATGTTCGTTTTCATCGTGGAAACCTGAAAAGATTATTTAAACAATGGTGAGAGTATTTAATAGCACCCAGAAAAACTACCCTACTAGTTCAATATTGTATGATATTAAACAATATCCACAGTATTGTATGATATTGTTGAATATTAAATGATATAATATCGCACAATATTTTATAATGTTGTGAAAGAGGATGTACTAATTGGGTATAATAAAAAATAGCTAAGAAAAATTTTAACTTAAATTTTTAATATTGATCGAAAAATCGAGAGCGTGTGTTTTTGTTAGTATCTCAGGGGAAAACTATTATTTATAATCCACAAGACCGTTTCATTTTTTTTTCTGTCCGGTTGCAAGAATCAATTTATGGGTTAGATTCAAAGCCACAGTACTGTCTAATTGCCATTTCGGGACATTTTTCATCAGATAGCCACCAACTTTTGTCTTAACAAATATTGTCAGGTAGTCACCTACGCTAACAAATATTGTCAGATAGCCACCAACGCTTAACAAATATTGTCAGATAGCCACCAACGCTTAACAAATATTGTCAGATAGCCACCAACGCTTAACAAATATTGTCAGGTAGCCACCAACGCTTAACAAATATTGTCAGATAGTCACCAAATTTTAAGTCATAACAAATATTATATTATATTTGAAAAGTTATCACCTGAAGGAAAATTCAAGTTTCGTGGTAATACTACGAGCATGATCAGCGAAGACGCGCGTTCCTTGTTTTTAATTGTGGATGTGCAAAAGATTTGGTTGGCTGGATTTTTTTTCTAAACAAAACACTTAAAAATTGCATTAATTCTAGACAAAACATTAACTGTATGAAAATATAATATAATAAAACAAAAAACAACAGTTTTCACATAAATATTGCATTTAGTATTGCACATTTAAAAACATCTGAAACAATCAAGAAACACGAAATTTTTTTAAAAATTTCAAAGATCATTGTGAATAATCGGAAAAATAAAAGACATTTATATGACTTAAGTTAAAATTATTCGTTTATAATAAAACAATATTATATAACGGAATTTGTAAATTCAAAATAAAACTTAATTGTGACCTTCTCCTGAGAAATGCCATAGTGAAATGCGGCCATAGGGTCTCTGTTTTTTTATATAAAATGAATAAATAGGAAAACTTCCAAAGTACTTGTGGTCCGTTTCCAAATAACGTTCAATATAGTTACTTTAAAAGTGCAGTTTTTCCAATGAAAATCCGTTCGTTGCGATACATTTTTTTAAAGTCCTCGATTCTCGAAGTTCCGATGCGTCTCCTCCTCCATAAAATATAGTCATTTTATGGTCTTGCATTGTTATAATTGCAAAGAAATTCACGTTAATTTAATCATCACATTTGATTGTCATATATTTAGTCAGCTTATGCAAATTCATTCAAAAGCAAAATTTTTTGAATTTTTGAAGATGGAACTTGTGCATTTTTATATCGCATTGAAAATAACAATGAGATTTTAAAATTTAATTATTACTTAGGTGAGGGAGAGAACTGAAAAAATCATATCTTTATTATTATATCTTGTGTACCAATAATGTATTTGTTATTTTTATCTAATTTATATATAAGTCCAAATTGGTGTATGTGTTCCCTTTCTGTGAAATCAGAATTTATTCGTAGGAAGTTATTAATGTATGCGCTATGTTTTGTTTTAAATATTATTGATTCAGTTTCAGAAATATGTCAATTGGTTCTATTCTACAAATGTATGTGTCTCTCCAGTAATCTACACCTTTTCAATATCTTTCAATATCAATAATGTCCTTAAAATATCCTCAATATTGTCCTTAAAATGTCTCTTCGGTAAAATATTTATAATGCTTATTAATTGATTAGAAATTTCATCGCAACATGATACTTTTTAGAAGATATTCTTTGCTAAAGGATTTCAGAAATTAACTATGTCTCCGTCGAAATCATCATAATTTATTATATAATTTAATTTCAGTTAATTATCTTACTTTTATGACACCATTGTAGACAAATTGAGGTCTTATTTCTCTGTCATTTAAACGTGACCATTACTCAGAAAATTGAGTAAATAACATATATTGCTCATTTAAACATGAGCAATATAACTTTTTTTATAAATAATCACTAAAACTTTATTTTAAGGTTCTCTGACTGTTACGTAAATATAAATTGCAAAATATCTCTTTTCAAACGAAATGTTCTCCGATTTAAGATTAGAGAATCCGAAAATCATTCTTAAACGAGGCTTTAAGAGATAAGAAAATTTAATTCTATGCTACGGGAGTCAGCGAGTGAACATTTTAGAGAAAAATGTAATGCTCAGTTTCATTTTTTAATTATTCAATCGGCTGTTCGATCCCTTAACTTCATCGTTAACTCTAATTTTTTGGTCATTTCACTCGACGGTAAATTGCGTTTAAATTGAGAATTAAAACCATTCGAAAGCCAAATTACCCCTTTTGGAAATTTGGATTTTTATTTTAATCACACATTTAAAAAGTAGATATTTTAAAAACAAGTATTTGTTGTGTAAGCAAGTATTGTAGGAAGTTGTTATCATGGTTTCTTGTTTAAATCTCTTCAAAAGTGATTATTATTAACAGATTGCAATAGCAAAAAGTTTTGTTGCAAAAAAAAAAAAAAAAAAAAAAAAAAACATCCTTGTATAAACATGGATACAGATAATACCCTAAAGTGTTTTCAAATACTTGAAAACGCAATATAATAAAATGTATTAGAAGCGTTAGATTTCATAAGTAGTGTCATAATTTGCAAAATTAATGAGAGTCATTAGAAAATCGAGGTGTTCTGGTAGTAGAGAGCAGTGCTGAGATTTGTATGTTTGAGAATTGATTCCTTAAAAGAACTTGTGAGTCATTGTCCAGTTGTCTAACGAATCTGAGAGCCTCCGATTCCGAAGTCGAGACCTTACCACCAGGCACCACGGCCACATTTTCTTTTGGAACAATTATCCCCCCAATATTGCGGAATATTTAAAAGGGTCAATCATCTCATTCTGGTAAAATATTGTTCATTTAAATTCAGTAGCACGTCCCAAGATAGCTTTTCAGTATATTCATAACAGGACGATGATCTAATTAAAATTAAATTATGTTTTTTATTATTTGATGAAAACTACAGATTTTTGATACAAGAGGAACAAAGAATCAATGGAAGATTATTTACTTGGAAAAATAGTCTGTCTCTGTGCAATTTCCAGGTGACCTGATCCTTCTTCGTACGTATAAATGGGAAATCGAAACGTGATTATAGCATTTCATGTAATAGGACAAAATTTGACTTTCTCTCTAAAACAAAGGGCGCGAGGGAAAGAAATGGCTATCTGACAATCTTCAAAAACGATCATTTAACGACGATTTTTAAGTACCAAAAGTTAGGAAAAAAAGGGCTATTCTTTGTCTCCTCCGAAATAAATTCACAGCATTCTTCTTTTTATATTTCTTTTATTTCCCAACCAAATATTAATTCGAAATATTGTTATTGAGAAAGAAACTTTTCTTTCTCATCAGCGTTAATATTTTTTGTGGCGATATCAAATAAATATTCTTTTGTCTTTTAATCAAAACTTTAATTAACTACAAAAATAAAACTATCAGCTAGTAAGATTTTAAATATATATATATGTGAAAATGTGATATCCCCTCCACAGAAACAGTAGATGTTCCCCAAAATATTCGTGGAAAGTATACAGCTGGTGTAAAGTCTATGAAGCTGTTTTAGTTTGTTTATTTCAGGTTATATCAATGATATCATCGTCCAATTTAGAAGAAACTTGAGAGTTATTTTGAGATGAATTCCATAATCTTGAACTTTGGTTCGACGAAGAGAATGGCACTTGAAATAGTTTTCCCTTCTTAAAATTGAAATTTAGGTACGAGGTATATATTTGAAGTTTAGGGATTCAAGAGCTATGGCTGTACTGCGCTAAACAGATAGCGCTAAGAAGAACTGTATTGTAAATATGCTCTAATTTATAATGGTGAAATTTCATAAAAAACGTCATATAAAAGACGAGTAAGTACGACAGCAATAATTTTAAAAATTTATAACAAAATCATGAAATGGACGCCTTTTCCAACTGATATTCCAGCTGATATTTAAGAGATCAATGAAAATTTAAAAAGCGAAAAAGTAAAACGAGTCAATAAAAAGAGCTCGAAAACAAATATACTTATGGATCAAACAATGAGGAAAGTCACTTTAGTATTTTCATTTGAAGTTTTATTATGTATTTGTTATATATTTAGAAATGCTTAAGTGTTCATTATAGAAAGTTTTAAAACCTGTCCTTCGAAATTAGTTCTTTTTTAATCTTTGTTTAGGAATAGCTTTTATGTGTGGAAGAACTGGTATAGAACAGCTTCAAAACAGGTAATATTTCCCCAATCGTTCGATGGATTTATATTCAATGCATTCACTGTCAAACTTGTGAATGGGCGAATTATTTGTGGTCAAGGTACAGATTTATAGTTAACAATTTATGATTATCGGTTACAGCTCTATCAGTTTTTCTTCCAATTTCGATGAAATAATGACTTGTATAAATATAGTTTCAGGAATTTAAGGTGAAGGAATTTTACAAAATTTAGAGTATACAACCAACTCTTAAATTTTCTGCTTCAGTCAGAGATGTGGGCGATATTTTTTTACGCTGTTTTCTTTTTTTAACAGTTTTAAAATTCACCCCATCTTGTAAATCATAAAATAAATTAGAATTTGGTAATCAGCTCATGATATTATTAGATTGAGAAGATGAAGTTTTCATAATAAACTTTCGAGAGGTGGCGGTTGATTTTGCTAGTTACATATTCCAGATTCTTTTTATAGAAGAGACACGGTTGTTTCTAGGAAAATTACACTGCAGCTTTAAAAGTTCTCCTGGCTTTGGTGGTAAGAGATGTGCTTATTTACTTTAAAAGTAATTACTCTTTTTTCAGACTTCCAGATTATAAAGGAAAGGGGAAAATAAGTATTACTGCCTTCACAGCTTACACATTTCTCTTGTGTGATACAGTCATCTAGATTCTATTCGGAGCAACGGGAACCAATGAGGGTCGCCGGTATGAACCTTTTGTGTGTCCCAACCGCTGAGACTTAAACAAACTTAGGATATTAGAAAGGAAAAGCATTACGGAAGAGTTTCGTATATTTTGCCTTTATTGAGTGAGGTAACTTGAAATTGTTAAACGTCAAGAATAAATGCTTGGTGTCAAGTGATTGTTTATTTTTTCGTTTATAAAATTGAGAAACATGTGTCACTCCTCCTCCCATTCTTTGGTTATTTCCTCAGTCTTTTCATACAGCAGTTCACCTCAATACCTTTTGTAGAAATGAGTGAAACATGAGGGTTAATGCTGATATGAATTGTAACAAAATATTCCATTTTGACAATATTTTGAGAATGAGTCTTTTATGATTCTTCTATCCCCACAGGGTTCGGAGACACATAATTGAGGATGAGACGTTTCCGGCAGGGTGGTTGGTTCCCTCCATCCTTGTGGGTAACGAAAAGGTGAGGGTCTGTCTCCTTCCATTGATGATGGGACACACATCCTTAGGGATTGGTGATACCGTGGCCAGTGATGGCCCTTAAGACTCAACCACAGTTCCCGCCAGTGTGAAATTCAAATTTTTGCCTATGCCGTCCGGCGGGTCAGAGTAGCCAGTTTGTGGTTATGGTACTTCGATCAGCAAGTCATCTAATAGAAGTATAACATAGAAAGTTCTGCTAACATGTTTTTGTCGATTTTTAAATAAGTAAAGGTGAAATAAGAAAATGTTTCATACGTACTAGAAATTCTTTTAGCAATAAAAAAGATATCTAATGTTTGTTTTTGTTTTTATGCATACCTGTTTAGTGCACACTAAAGATAAAAAGCAGTTTTTTTGTAAGCTCTTATTGCAATAGGTCAAAAGGTTAATTCGAACTCCGACAGTACCTCTCATCATCGAGCCCAACAAAGTAAAGTTCTTACCAGCTCTGGGAATCTCAGTCTGAGCATTTTCCTTGGTGCTACACGCTCAGAGTCATCTCCAGGAATGTTGATCATCTTTAACATTAAGCTGCAAATAACGAACGCTTCGCTTGGTCCTTAAAAGGTTAGCAATTTAACTGGCATGGATCTATCAGCCGAATCTATATACCAGAGACTGTATACTCTTCTGTCCATCCTCTGACTAATGCGTTGACAAGATCGGTCAACACTATGGGGCATTTTTCTGTCCGTATAAAGCAAGAAGTAAATAGACCAAATTCTCAAAGAGAGCTCTTGCTTGCCCCCAAGGCTTGCAAGAATTAAGCGGAAAAGAGAGAATGAGGAGAAGGGTAGATGTAATGGGAATAATGATCCATGGAAACCTTGGAATTTTGATAACCATATCCACCTGTAGAAGATGAACCAGAGTAGACGAGGGCGAGTACACAACGGAATAACAGTGCAAGCTGGATTATTTTCATTAAAATTAATTTTAACTCATTATTTCTATGGTACACTATTGTAAGAATAAACTGTTAATACGAAGAGTAAACTGAAAACACAATTTTCTGTTTACTCTTTTCTTAATACAATTTTATATAGAATTAAAACTACATAATAGAATAAATTATTATAAATTCCCAAAAATGTATCTTTTTATTTCATTAAAATTATGTACCCATTTCCGCTGAAATGAAAATTATAAGGGTTGTTAAGAACAATAATCCTTTCTCAGAAGAAAAGCAAAAAGTTAGAACAGAAAAATTTCTCGTGGCCATTTTACATAACAAATCCAAGAAAATTGTAACTCATTAATTTCCCATAGATAAAACAATGAGAGAAAACGAACGATGAAAGTACTGAAAGTTTCGTTTTCACTTTTCCTGTACAGCAACAATGAAAGTAAGCAAATGCCATCAGATAACATATCAAACTGCAGGAAAATATTCTTCCGCTAAAATTGTCATTCGAAAAATATTGCTTTCCAATTCGATAAGAGCTCACCAAAGAACTCTGCTGTTTCATCTTTCCTGCCTGATATTACAAAATATAAAAAGAGAAAATATCACAATCTTTTCGAAATCCAACCTCAACTTTTTTATGGATCTCCCTGTTTACCACTTCTACCAATAACAAAAACATATTATTTGGAATTAGATTTTTATGTTAGTCTGGTTTTTATGGTGAACTCGATAGTAAATTTACGCTCTGGGCTATTTGATATGTGATTTTTCTCCCCGAAATCATAGATTACTATTGAATTTCGACACCACTTTCTTGTGGAAAGCCTGTTTGGCAACTCGTAATATTACATGGAAGATCAATTACTCTAAAATAGACTGTATTTCAATATGAAATTTGACGCACGGTTTTAACACAGGGAATGTAGAAGCATATTCCATTTTGGCTGAAATCGTCTAAAATTAACAATCTAGGAGATTAAAATTTGGCAAAAGATCTTGAAACCTCATTTCTAACTTCATATAAGGATTTGGACCCTATCAATCAAATGGAAAGAGGTTGAAATGAGCTCTCGATTCTCTACACAACGCTTTGAAGTTTAATAGAAAATACGCCATTTTGTGAGTATACATGCAAAAGATGAAAGAATATTACTTCCACTAGTTACATGCGAAAGTATGTGATCGTGTACCCTTTTCAATCATCGTAACTCAGATTTTTGAAAACTAATGAGCGAATGGTCGTACGAAGTTCTCCCATCTGACCCTTCTTAAGATGGAATTGCTATTTAATTTTAGATTCTAGACACCAATTAAGCTTTAAAGACCGAAACGTAATGATAAATGCAAAAATTCACTTGAGGCAACCCTCCGAAACTAATGGATTAGTTTACCGAGGCAATTAGGGCTTCCATTAAATAAGGATTTGTGGGGTTGTCGACAATAAGGAAGGCGAATCGAACGAAAGGAATTTCGGATTGAAGGTGATCTAATATATATTTGTACAACTTATTAACTTATTAATATTTGCAGTTTCTTTAAACAGGATATTATCCTCGCTTTCTATGCAGAAAATTTGAGTGTCCATTAAATAGATAGATGTTTTTGCTAAATATTCGTTTTAAATGTTTAATTGAAAATAAAAACGTCAACGAATGATTAATTTATTAAATGAATGAGAGATACTTCAGAGTATAATCTGTTCCCAAATCTTACTCAGAATGTGTTTAGTTTAGCTTAGTTTTATATTAAATTCCCGCTTTAAAGCAACACTAGGGCTATTTTGGGACGGACCTCGTAAATTTGAGTCGCGGTCAGATGATGAGAGGACGACACATGAGCAGGCACTCCCCTTTCCAGACTTCCACACACCAGCGGGAGGACGTTTGACCTCGACGGATTTAACGTGCACCATACTCGCTTACGCGGCGGTTCTTCGGTGAAATCGGGTCTTGAACCAGAAGCTCTTCGGTTCTGAAGTCGGTTTATCACTAGGACACCGCGGCCCTACTCATAATGTAAAACCCTCGTTAAGCGAAACAATTTATATCTCAAAAATCCATATGATATAGGATAATATATTCCATTCTAAAAAAAAAACATTTACTGTAATGTAATTTTGTATTTATAATTCACACTTGTATTCCAAGAAAGTTACCTAAAGATATTTATTTTTGGCTATGGTTCAAATTTAGACAAAAAGGAGACATGTTATTACTGCTAATTGAATTTGTAATGCGCGTAGCTGCTACCTGATTAGAGGGACGCTTCTTAACTTGCGATGCAATAAAATTCCATGCTTTCAGCATCTCTCTTATTTTATTGGAAGATTTTTGTGTATATTATTTCTTCCTCTCCTGACCGACTTTCCTCCGCGGTGGTCCGATCAATCAAGTTTTTCCGTGTGCTTTCGATCGGATCGGATCGGATTAGTCAGCAATCTATGATGATTAGCAGCATTCTTGAAAAATGTCATATTTTGCTCCTTGTTATTAAATTTTTATCTAAGCGAAAACAATAAAAAAATTCTCCATGTTTCGATAACTTTCCACAAATAATAAAACCAATTCAGTTACGCAAAATATTTATAAGTATTTGCAAGACTAATAACTACTGCTGTTTATTGTTATTAATATTTTACAAAACTAAGAAGTTATTGTACAAAATGATGAACCAAACAGTTAATCTATTAGTGCTAAAACAACGAACTGTACTGGTAAAATGTAGATTTTTTTAAATTAATTAATTAATTAATTTTTTGAATTAATTTTCGTAGCATTTACACGCACGTGCCTTCACCAGTTTAGAGGCGAGTGAACTTCAAATAAATGAAATGCAGCCGAGACATTTTTTTTTCTCCAGGAACGCTCTAGATTTATATAAAAGGGTGTGTACTTCTGACATTGATTTAAAATGGATTTGGATGCTTCCTTTGTGAGCACTGAAGTTGCAGTTAATAGCAACAGAACATGTTCAAAATAACATGATGCTACGAACAGTATCAATGATGCACTCTTAAGACGGACGACTGCGTTAAAAAGTCGATTTTTTGAGAAATTATTAATATTTTTATTTAATATTCTTATCGTTTGAACTATAATACTATTATAATTGTGTTTCTAAGTCTATTTTTTGGGAAAGTAACGCTCATTTTAATGTTTGCATTTACATAGTTTTAATGCGATATGACATCTTTAGATGCTATTTTCTCAAATTCTAATTGATAGAATTTTTTTTACGAAAAACCTCATAGATTAAATTCTAATGCAAATTTTTTTATTCAAATTTAGTATAATAATTTGTCAATCTGTCCTGCAGTTCTGGAACTAGAGAATAAGTAATCTATTTATTTAGAAATATTTTATAGTTATTTTAGTTCTTCACAATGTGGAAAAATTAAAACTTCCATGTTATTTATCACTTGAACTCCAATATTTAAAAAAAGGATAGAAATACAGCTTTTTTTAATTTAGGAACTATATAACATATTTCTTAAGCTCTCTGAAAAATTTTAAGTAAACCATTTGATAAACCTAAAAATCAGATTTTTGTTTCATACCACTTTTTAGAGAAAAAAAAAAGCTTTTTTCTAATTCTATTCATTCTTAAATACATCAGTTAAGTGGCGTAAAGGTTTAAAAACTTTATGCCACTTAACTGGTGTATTTTGGTTTCATAGAAGCTTTTTTTTTATCCTTTTTATACAAACATTAAAAAATATTACTATTTTCGAACGTTTCTCAAAAAATTCATCCCCAATATAGCCATGTACTTTAAAAGACAAAGAAAAATTGCTCATTTCAAAAAAAAAATTGAAATGTATTAAATCATAAATATAAATAAATAGCAATACGCACTGTTAAACTACTGAAACAAAAAAAGTATTATATTTTGTTCGTTGATTTCATTTCACGTGAAATTTTACTTCTGCCTTCCTTTCGAAAATTCTGCTCTTTTGCATCATTTCTGAAATTATGCCTTTTTTTATATACTAGAAAACGAATTTAGTGTATAAGTGTATCTATGCTTTATATTGTGATTTAGTTTAATATCCTTAAATTTTCTAGATTAGAATTACATGCGGCTTTACAACTGGAAGTTACTTTTATTTTCAGGATTTCAAGCTTATTTTTGTCAGTTGTACATGAGCTTGTTTATTTGAAGTTGTCTGTTAATACTGAATTAACTTGAGTTAGCAGATTACATAAGATACAGTAATTCACCTAAGGGAAAGACAGGATCAAAATGAATATGTTGTTTTACGAAAATATAAAATAAGTAATTAGGGGTGTTTTAACGTTTAGAGACGCTACTTCTATTAGACATTAAAGGCTTCATAAATTTTTGCTACTCAGTCTATTTTTCAGAAGAGTTTTTTTTTTTTTTAATAATTATCTTATTTTTACTAAGCCGTTCATATATTTCGAACTCTTCTTTGCATGATAATTGAAATTTCCATCATAGCATTTAGTGAACAAAATTTATACGCAAAACGATGTTTGCATATTGGTTGTTGCTGACAACTTTTTTCCCGACTATTGCGTAATAAGGAACGTAGCTGTCAAAAAAAATTAAATGTCACAAACATTATAGCCGTTTTGAACTAGCCATTCCACTGTTTGTTGTGGTTGGAAGAAACGTGTTATTTCTTGAATATTTTTATAATTAATCTGAGATTTTTTTGCTAATAAAAGTGATAATGAGTGGAGAAATTTAGAAAAGCGAGACATTGAAGATTTTGTACTGAGCTTAACACGTAAATTCGCATGATGGTTAATATTTCCGTCATACCGTTTTTTTTTTCATTATTTTATATTGTATATTTATACTAGTATTTTTAAACAGTTCCCTTTAATCTAGAGCATGAATTATATCACCCCGGTTTATTCCACAAAAAAAGAGAAAAAATCATGCAAAGAAGGGTTAAAGAATCAATAAAGCATACAGTTTCGGAGAATAATGTTATAAACCAATAATGTTGCTTCCCAGCACCGTTAGTTCTATTACTGCACGAACTGGTTTACAATCCTCTACATTGGATGCTGCTCGGGTTCCGAGCCAGTAACCCCAGAGCATGACGACAAACTTGGCTACGAATTTGGCGACATTGGCGACAAAATGGATAATGCTGGAAATTTCGAGAATTTTAACGATCCATCCAATAGGAACTTGGATACACCTGAATGGCCCAGAAGGTTCTAGGCCCGCCTCCCGGGAACTATAAAAGGACGGTAGTCTCAGGCTGCAATGAACCAGATCGGAAACGTAGTCGGAGTTGTAGACAAGTAACGAGTCTACGAGAGGATAGCGAAGGAACGACGGAGTGTCAGCGTTGTGTGGAGTCCACGCTATTGCTGAATCAAGCTGTTTGCACAGTTCTGTTGTCTATTATGGAAGCAGCATCGTATGTGGAGTAGCCAGTCGTGTGGTAGTGAGTCGGCAGTTCGATACAGCTAAAGCGAGGGACAGTGAGAATTTTAGCCGTTTGGAGAGACCGTAGAGCGAAGTTCCATGGATCCCCTCTCCTGCTGGATTCTTTCTGGCCGCTTTGTATGCTGTGGTCGATTACTACTTGTGGGTTACTGTTTGCTGTAATGTGGTGCTGTCCTGTGTTCGTCTCGGCTGTAAATATTTGTCGTCTTTGTGTTAGTGTTTTCGTGTTAAATAAACGTCGTTGTTGTTTTCTACTGTGGGCTGTAGATCGCTCACACACTATATGCACACTACAAGCGAACCCGGTGATCCGTAACAATATTAAATTGATTATCATCAGTAATTGAAATCATTGAAACCCAAAATTTTTCTGGCTATTTCAGAAAGCGAAACAGTAAATGGGGAAAAAAGAATAAAAATCTCAGTTTTCAGCTCTTCAAAAGTTTACTTTATTCCGCATAAAGAAGGAAGGCGCTTTCGACCAATTTTATCGTCAATCTTTCAAATTCACGATTACCGTGAGTTCCCTCTCACAATCTGCCTCTGACTCGAAAATTAAATTCCAGGCGTGAAGGAAGCTGTAACTCAAAGATTTCCGGACGCGGTTGGGAACAAATTAATTAAGACTCCAAATCAGTTATTGTCGCATCTAGAAGAAGCAACATTACATCTCAACTCGCCTGCCGGAAGGATCTTATCCAGAAGGAGAGGGATTTTTAATGAGTTTTCCCTATGCAACTTAAAACTTTCCCTGAAGAAATGTGGTTCGGGCATTTCTAATAAAAATTTAACCTCCTTCTGTTCGAGTTTCCAGAGGGAAACCGAATTCAAAGAAGCTTTATTTCTCAATTTTCTATTGTAGTTAAAAGCATTTTAGTCAAGACTCTTAAAACATTTTGCTTTGATCACTTTCCGTGTTTGCAAAAAAAAAAAAAAAAAAAAAAAAAATTAGCATCGATTTTTCAGTTATTTTCTTCCTAATGAAATTTCGTATATTTTCGCATTCTTGATGATAATTCAATTAATTAATATATTTAAAACATAATAATTTAAACTTTTATTTCACCTAATCGGTGAATTTGAGAAAAATAAATTTCAAAATTAAAATTTATAAAATGATTAAATTAATAAAATCTGCTTTTTAGTTCATTAATATAATAATTTCCTTTTAAAAATTGTACTTGATTATAAATATTTTTGAGACTTTATAGTGAGCAAGAAAAAATAGAACGCAGTAAGTATACATGCATATTTTTCTTACTCTCCGATACAACGATACACATCTAATTACCCTCTTCAAGGCAATTGTATTTCTCGCATGCCCTTTTTTTAAAAAAACGATTTCAACAAAGCAATATGTTATCCGATTGTGTCTGGAGTAGTTATCAGAAAAGGAATACTATCTGTCTGGCATAGTTAAGATTGTAATTTTACTACCGAGGTCATTCATTTTGGTTTTGCTAACCTATTCCATAAGTTGTATTGTCAATATTACATAGCTATAACAATATACCAATTATTTATTATCTGGTTTTATCAAGTGATAGATACGCAGTAATTTATAAATAAGAAAGGTTGACATTTTTATTGCAACTTGGATTTGCTCTTAATTTTAATGTCACAATTCTGTCAAATCTTTGTGCTGTAAAATATGCAACTTGCATTGAAACATTACAAATAGGATTTATGGAATCATTTTTATGAGAAAGTGTTGTGTATTTGCCGTTAAATGAACGTGCGCTTATATTTTTATACCATCGATTAAATATTTTCACAACACACAAATAATAGTAGTTTGAAAGCAAATAAAAAAGTGTCAGTTATATACTCTATTTTGCTTTAGTTTACTAAAATAGCTTAAAAATAAGTTTATGCGATTTTTTGTGCAGTTATAAAAGGCTCACAGTTTGACCACATGCAGCTGTCTGCATTTGAACTACCCATTATATTTTATATAACATTTTATTAAATTTATGAATCATTTCTTTTAAAAAAAGATTGAATTTTATTATATGTTTGTCACGGTTTATGCTCCTATTTTATGATTAATACGAAATTGCGGAATCGCCTTTTTTTCCCGGATCGCCTGTTTGTAGCGTATGATAATTAAAGTTCTATTGATTCTTCAAGTAACAATTAAAGAGATACAATTAATTTTTAAAGTTTATATACTCTAAGAAAGAATAAAAGACATTTGAGGACGCTTTTCGTGATATTTACCAGCCAGAATCAAATAAAATACACATTAATTGAAATTGGATCAAGTCAATGCGAATAAATTTATATTAAAATTGAATAAATGAATGAAAAATAATTTTAAAGAACAAATGAATAAATAAAATATAAATAAATAAATAATAAAACAAATTCAATCATTAATTAAATAAATAAATACTCTCTCACAAAATAAAATAATACTCCTTCACATAAAGTCAAATGAAGCATTACAGATGCAGGTTGCAAAGAACAAAACGCTTTGTGTCAAATATGATGCAAAGTAAAATACTTGTAAAAACAGAGAATGAAGAAGGAATGAAACAATACATGAAAGGCCATACTTGAGATCATATATAGATGCAAATTTCAGGACAAAAAGTATTTTTATCAGAATTTTTTTTAAATAAATCGTTGGTGCAATGTGAAAAGCACTTTTTTAATTGGAATCTATAGCACGACTCTATAATGTTATTTTTCTTGGTTATTTAAAATATATTTCTCCCAACGTTTATTTTGTTTGAAAGATAAAAAAAAACTACAAAAAACTTTTTTTTCGTTAATTTTTAGCACATAAAAAATTTTTGTATTTCAAAACCTCGCCATAATAAAATGATATTTATATGAATCTAACTGCTCCCTTAAATGAATTTAAATCCAAAAGGCGCGATGTCTTTGGTATTGCAATGGGGGCCATTGTGCGATAGATACTTAATCACAAAATGTTGCTTAAAGAATTGATAATTTTGGTACTAATTTCATTTAAATAATCTTTGTACGTGTCACCGTGAAAGATCTGATCAGTGATGACATTCGCCAAATAATATTGGTATTTTCTCATTTCTATCGTTCATGGTATCATATAATTAGTTCACCCTTTCATTTGAGGCGGATTACATGTGTTTCCTTAAAACCACAAACACGAATGGAAAAATCTTAGTTCTAGAATTAAATCTGTTATCATTTCGAAGCAAAACTCAATGCGCCAAGTATAAATGAAGCAAAAGTTTGAAAATAAAGCCAAACTTTTACGTAGAATATTTCAAAATTCACTACGCAAAATATTTTGCTTTAAAATTACATTTATTAATCAAACTCTACAGTTTTTTGACTTTATTAGCTCATTGCATTTTATGAATAAATTTATTTTAAAAAATCTCAAATCGTTAAAACTGAAAGGAGACTGAAAACTAAAAATTAACTGGTGAAATAGATTAATACAAAATAAAATGGAAGTTTCCTGTTAGACTTTTCTACATTTTGGTCTAGATAAAATTAAAAGAATTGTTAGAATCAACTCTTGTTGAAGTAATTGTAATTTGTCATTAGACACTTGTTTTGCCTTTTAAGTGCATTCAAGACTTTTGTATTTTTTATCTTTCTTTTTGTGTTTTTCAGTAATGATGAAACGTTTTATTTGCATATGTGTGCAATTTTGTTTTTATACTCTAATTGTCCTTCATTCAAATTAGTTTCCTACAGGCATTTGGATTCTGTCGACAAATAAGGAACATGCAAATGTAGTAAACAGTAAATTACATAAATTATTCAATGGAATCCCTTAATGGCTCTTAACGTGCATGTCAAAAATTACATAAATGAAGCTGAAATGCGTTAAAAATAGTGTGTAGTAGTAAAAAAGGTTCGCTATTTAAAAAAAATAAGCATGTTATGGAAATTATCCTGTTATGTTATGGAAAGCATGTTATGGAAAGTGTTTAAAATAATTTAAATGACTGCAGATGAAATTAAAATATTTAAGCAAATTGCCCATTATTCAAATTTGTTTCCTATAGACATTTGGATTATGTAGGCAATAAGAAATATGCAGATACAGTAGATATCAAATTCCATAATTTATTCAATAGAATTTCTTAAAGATCCTTAAAGTGTATCTCAAAAAATGCGATGCATTAAAGATGTCTAAAAAAAGATTACTATGATTAACAGAAAGATTACTACGTCTAACAGAAAGGTCTGCAATTAAAAACAGAATAATAAGGAAATTAATCTAAGTGTTAAAATAATTTAAATGATTACATATAAAATTAAAATATTTAAGCAAAATTAGATTTTTTTTCAATCCTATGTTTGTTGATTTCTTTGGATGCATCTTTTTATTGTTTAATAAATTTTCTTCATTTGGACTTCAAACTTTATTCATATACTTCATTATGATTTTTCCAAATAGATATAAAATCAGATAGGCAAAATAGTCTAATTAATTATACACATCTGTAATGGGACTTGGTGAAATTCGATGTTTTAATACGCACTGAATAATAGAAAATACTAAAAAAATTTGCTCCAAAAAAAAACATATTTGACCAATCCCGATATTCTTTCATCAAACTGCATCGAGGTTCTTTTCAAATTTTGAAATAAACTACAAATTAAATTGGTATGAATACAAAGGGAATGGATGCAAAATCGGAAAATCTCTGAACGCGTTTTGGATCGAATTAATTAGGATTCTAAATCCTTTATTGTCACTTCCAGAAGAAAATAAGATTCGCCTAAACTTACCTTCAAGGAAGAAAGTTTAATGAATTTCTCCTCCCTCGCTTGGATCACCTTCGAGAAATAAGTGCCCGACGCTTCTAATGAATCTTCAACCGCCTCTAAATTTGTTTTATTAAAAGAGCACTGTACCAGTCAGCTGCGTAAGAAGAGAATTTATTTTTCCCCCGTTTTTCCATTACCGTCTCAGGCTTATACTCTGGCACCAAGACTTCTTTCTTTGGATTTTTGTAAAGAAGGTATATCGCAGTAAATATAAGTATGGATTTTCTTATCCCTCACGGGATACCAAAGTCGAAGTCTGATTCGATCCAATTATTGTCTTCACCGTAAGCCTGTAATTGTGTTACTTTCTTCTGTGTTTTTCTTAAACGAATGGTTTCCACAAAGAAATCAGTAATCCGAGGATGTCCAGCTCAATTAGAAAGACGAAGAGAAGCTTCCATTTTTATTGGGAAACAAGATCGTTGGACTGAGTGCTTGTTGAGATGTTTGAGGTCTTCTTTTCGGGAAATGTTAGTATATGTCATCCATACAGAGATTACATTTATGCTTTGTTTTCTTATCAAATTGTGAGACATACTTCATAATCATGCAAAGATGCTGGAATGCAAGGTGGTTTTTTTTTTTAACATAGATGTAATGCAAATTCTGCAACACATAAAAGGGCTAAATTCAGTGCTAGGAAAGGATGCAAAATTTCCAAAGAATGTCAACTATTTATGAACAACAGCACATTTCATTTCCATATCAATTTCGTGGAAGAATTGCATTTCATGTAGTTAATCAATCTTCAATTTACCCACGAAGCTATTAGAGCAAACAGAATATATGTTCTATTGAGGAAATACCACATAAAAATAGCATGGTTCTTTTATTACTTGTTAGAAACCAGTGAAACGGGTATATGTTAAGCACAAAGTATAAAAACTTGAAAAAAAGGAAACTTATACGTGATGATGATGATGTCATATCCGCGTTACCACGGAAAGGGGGTGCAGTTGCTTCTGAGGGTGAAGACCCCTGAGCACCCGAGGGCAGAAGTCTGACTTCTAGCTCATATGAAGAGGAAAGTCACACATTCACTTGCATAACCCCTTTCTACAGCGGGGCGGCACATTCACACACCTCACAGATAGAACACAGATGAAGAACAACCATGCCCGAACCGGGATTCGAACTCGGGACGAAACATATACATGAAAGCAACAAAATGCTAGTGATCACCAAACTGATGACTATATACACGTGATCATTATATATCAAATGCTTAAAAATAATACGATTCTATAGCTATATAAAAGGACAGCAAAAAAAAACAGATTGCACAAAATCACTCGTAATGTTAATTAGTTTTAATTAAAAAGAGTAAAATCGGTACAATGTACAGGATCAAAAAGTATTCATATATGCCAATTTTTTTTATATTTTAAATATATAGAGAGAGACTGTTGAGTTATCAAGCATTTGTCGGATAATTTTTTGATATGAATAACTTTCAACAAAAGATTCAGCACGAGATTAGATTGATCTTCTTAAAAATCTAAGAGCTTTCAGAATTTCATGGGCTGACGGTGATTTCTTTTTTGTTCCTCTGCCTCGTCATTATCCTTATGCTATTCTCTTCAATTTGTGCATGATAAATCGTCGATCGTTCCTTCGTGCATAATAGAGTTTTTCTGCCTTTTTTTTTTTTTGTTAATTTTCTCTCAATTTACATCAACGTTAAACCAAGCTTCTAAATCTTCTTTAGAAAGAGCTGCAGACTTTTCAATGGATCAGGATCATTGTTCCTAATAAAAATTTCATTCTGAATTGCATGTACATTGAACATGATCACTACAAGCGAAGTGTTCATTCTTAGAACTGGTAATTTGTTTTTAATGTATTCGGATGCAGGCGACCCGTTCCTTGCTAATTTGATCACCGATTGATCGCTCCATCCATGATCACTGCAAACGGCTGCATCATTGTTACTCATGATAATAACATTCTGTGATTCATCATTTCAAAGAGGATAGCAATGTTTATTAAAATTTAGTTGACTCTAAAAGTAATGTCAAAAAGTAAAAATATTTTCAAATTTAAAGAAAATTCGCAATTTATAGAAAAGAAGCGTTTTTGTTGTCTTCATTTGTATCTGAAGAGTAATTCGTGGTTTTGTATCTGTACTCTTAATTTCCTAACGACAATTTTCTTTGAAATTTATTGCACACGCTAGATAACAGCACATGCTAACCTTCAAAACTTTTTTCTAGAAATGAAATTTAAAAGCATTTGTAAATGAGAGTAGAGTGTTTCTGAAGATTAGAATAGATTTTATTTATTGAAAAAGGGATAGTACATTTCTGTCCCCACAACGAGTCATTAAGAAGTAGTTTTTATGCAACAAAGAGAATGAAGAAAATTGTTGTCTTATCTGTGAGCGACTTAACAACATTTATTGTTCTTTATAGTTTTTCCATTACTCTAAAATACTCGTTGAAGAATATACCTTCTTATAATACAATCTGTATAACTTGCCAGAGTTCAAATTGTCTATTACAATAAAAGAAATCAATATTTTATTGTTTTTTTTTGTATGGAAACAGTTATAATTATTATTCTAAAGTTACTACAAACATTTTTCAAAAACAAACTTCTTTTGATATAAAATAAAGTAGATTTGCTTAATTTAATTATTTTCTTCTTTTTAATTTTTATTTCATAATTCCCTATAATAAATATTAGAATGTCATCGATATTTTTTTTAATAAACAAAGGGCATGATGGGCATGAAATCAAAATTTAAATAAATTAATCAACTAGTAATTAATTCTAAAAATAAGAAAATAGTGTAATTTTCACAGCTGTATAAAATTTCATAGCTTTAGTATATGAAGAAATGACTAAAAATCGTTTACAAAGTTGCATCTTTACAAACATGAAAAAAAATCTTTATATATTTATTATATTAATATAATAAATATAATATTTATTATATTAATATAATATAATAAAATATTATAATAATAAATTAAATATAATATTTATTATATTTAATATAAAATATTAAATATAATAAATCATAAAAATAAATGAAAGAATAATTCCAATAATATTGCAGCAATTTTTTACGTACCAGCTGGGAAAGCAAAACATTCATTTCTACCTTTTTTTTTCAAAGGACTCTAGTTATCTCGTTTTTCATATAATAAAGATGAATGTGTGTGTTGGTGGCGCTGTACAGCCCAGAGCATTTGATTCACAACTTCTGAATTTGGGACATGTATACTTTGGAGGGGAATGTGTACCTCAGAGCACTTTATAAAAATTTTAATTAGTATTTTTAATAATCAAAAATAAGTTAGAATTAAATATTTTTCCTGAATTAACGTCCTGTTTTGAAGCAACACGAAAGTTGATTTGGGAAGGACCTCTTAAAATTAACGATAGCCAACGGCTAGGACTTAAATTTAAACGACTAGGACTTAAGTCATGTCACTGACTCTCCGACTCACCCGAAGGCACACGGATAAATAATACTGAATGATCGGACCGCCGCAACAGCAACACTGGTGGGAACCGTGGTTGAGTCCTAAGGGCCATCACCGGCCATGGTACAACCCTTCCCTTAGAAAGTACGTCCCGTCATCGATGGGAGGAGCCAGATCTCCTCGTTTTCGTGTACCCACAAGGATGGCGAGATCCAACCACCATGCTGGAAGCATCTCATTCTCATTTTGAGGTGCCCCCTGGGGGAATGGTTTAAAGGTAAGAAGTATCCTGTTTAATAGCTTTGTAGTTTATGATCAAATTTAGGATAAATTTTAAAAAAAAACCAGACAAAATAGAACTACGATGTCTTGGAACTGTTTACCATTAGAAAAGTTCATATAATGAGCAAAACAAATGTAAAACTGTTAAAAAATAACAAGCTTTAATGTCTAATTATTTGATGTAATCGTAGATATGAAGTTGTGTATAATGTCTAAATCAAAAATATAATTTCTATTTCCTGAAAACCAACTAGTCACCAGAGGTGACAAGTATATACATATGTGTAGTACTACTCCATATTATCTTGTGAAGATATTAATTTCTGTAATTTTTATTCGGTTTCAGCCAGCATAATATGTTGCAGGAAGGATAAAAATTTCGGTCTAGTGTATAAATGCATAATCTAACTCAAACAGGCAAAATATTGGTGGGGAAAAACTTTCATCTCCCTTCATTCTTTTATCATTGAAGGAGAAAGAATAATTCAAATTAGGCGAATTGTTGTTTTATCAGAATGAAGAATTTTTGTCAGAACAGTTTTTATTGCTACAACTATTTAGACGCTATGGACGGAAAAGTTATTATCACTGATCAACTTAGACAGATTGCTTTTTAGCATATGAATGTATCACTTCCATTAAAAGTTCTTATCAGTTGGATTCTCTTTGGCAAATTCCAACCCATCGATCGCTTCTATACTTTCAAATAAGCGAATGTGATACATGGATTTTCAGAACATTTTCAAATAGCGATGGCGAACATAAATCCTGGTATTTCATCTGAAGGACTGGCGATCCGTATGGACGGAAAGCCGAGAGACCCATTTGAATGCAGCTGGTGGGAAATAAGGCGAACCTAACAACGTACTCTTAGAGTATAACTCCTACAATGCGGGAGGAATAAGAGGAATTTTAGCTGGATTATGCTAATTTTTCCATCTAGTTTTGTTTTGTATTTCAATCTCAATGTTTTAGTGACAATTCTGAAAATCTGAATAAAAACTATATGTGTTTGTTTACCATTGGAGATAATATTGATTTTAATAGCTCTCCTGAATTAAAAAAAATTAATTTGTATCTTTAGAACTATCATTTCAGGAGGAGCTTCATACCGAAGAAATCGTTAAAAAATATGGCTCATTGTGAACTACAGATTTTCAAAATTAATAATATGGGTACTATATACCTCGCTTACTAAGTCCTATTCCAAGCGTCTCATGCTCTTAGTCCTCACAAGAACATTTGTCCTGCCATTGGTGAGGAGACTATTAAGTAACCTCATCGCCATGATTTTGCCACCAAGAAAATGGAGAGTCTCTTTATTCAAACGGCAACTTCTGCTACAAGAGATACTACCTTCACCCTCTCTCCCCACACACATGCTCTTCCCGATGGATTGACAGCATAATAAATGGAATTTAAAGATTACAGTTTCTACCAATGTGCACTTTTATCTTCGGCCATTGTATTATAAATTGAGTGAAACTTCACAACATCAGTCATTGATATGAGGATAGTAATCAACTCTTAAAATTTAAAGTCATTTAATTCATATTACTTTAAACTAGACACGGCATAAATTTTCATGTCACTTCAAACACATTCCTCTAATCACTATTTGCCCCCAGTTCCCTTACTTGAACATTCCCAGAAATTAGAAGAAGGCAATCATCGACTCTTAAACATCTTCAAAACATTCCATCGCATTCTTTTCCAAATTTAACGTCTGAAAATCTCAAGAACTAAATAAATGAGTCTCTGCAATTCAAAAGTATAAATATTTTCCTTCTAAACCATTGTTAACGGGCATATGATAATAATCTTGATCCAAAATTACCTATTAAATTTTAAGGCAGAGATAAAAACGTATACCGGACAAATCTCAAAGAACGACTTAACTATTTCATGGATTTATTTTAACTCAGAACAATAAGAAGAGATTGTAAATAAGGGCACTCAATAATGACAATAGGACAGCGGCAAGATTCATTCAAGTATTTGAAAATTGAAGACACCTTTCAGAAAATATACTAACTAAATAAAATTCTGATAGCATAATTGTTATTCTTGATTTTCTACATAATGGAAGCGCAGTACTCTTTTAATAGACAAACGTACCGTACGGAATTAATCTTGATTGATTGAACGAATCTAAAAACTAAGGATGGGCCGATTGATGAAATATCTTATTAGTCTGTGGACTATTTAAAAACCCTCAGCATATGTGACAAACTTATTAGAGCTGTTTGAGGTGAAATGTGGTAATTTCAAACTGTGGGCTGTTAACAAAGATATCTCAAAATAAAAGGTCTGTAATGTCAAAAAATTGAATATTACCTCAGGTATCGAATTCACAAAATTATTATCACTTACTTGCCATTTGCCCACCATAATCCATGCAATTGAATGGTAATGGCGTCGATTGCAGTCTCTGATTATGCTTAATATTTTAGAAAATTGTTCCATTGTATAAATAAAATTATTTCAAATATTTTTTCAAAAATCAAAATTTTAAAACTATTGATAATCGAAAAAGGAAACAGAAAAGGAAAATTATATTTTTCGGTGGTGTAAGACAGCATTTTCCTAAAATATTCTTTCAAGATCCTCCACCAAAGGGCATTATATATTAATAAAAGAGAATAAATAAATGCTGACACATGCTGAAAGTTAATCTACATTTATAGTATTTAGTGGGGGGATGGAAGTTGAAAAATTTCTAAAAAAAAGACTGGAAAAGAGAAATAGAGTATTTGAAATTGCCCAAAGCCTTGAAAAAAAATTTGAATTTGAATTTTAATCCTTTCTCTGTCTATATTGTGGTCTCGACTTATGGTTCGGAGGATTCTAAATTCAAAACCTATCAACAGCCAAATCCACTTTATATATGACATTGAAGATGAAATATCATCGCGTTGGTAAGAAAACTTGTAGAATCAGATACGAATTCAGAAGTCAATCTTATCAAAACTCAAAATTATGACTCAAATTAAAAAGACTCAAAGTTCATCATAAAATATCCCTCATGTATCTTCAAAAACAGACTCTAATATGAACTAAACTAAGAAAACTCCCTCTAGCTTAAAAAATAAAATTCAAAAGAAAAAAAATTGTTTCTTTGAAATATATTTGTTTTTGTTTATTTGTGTTTAATATGTTTAATTTATTAAAACTTTTTTACATCTATCTCTCTAGTCGCATTAGATAACCCATTTACTTAATACATTCATATGTATGTCATAAGTTATTGTGATTATTATAATTTTTATACTTATATACTATCAACTCACGTAACTTCAAATTTGATTTTGAAAATATTTCCCCTGTTTTATATTTTGTATTTATTTATTTATTTGCATTAAAGGAATATCTTTTTTTAAAAGAAATAAAACAAAAACAAATAAGTAGTATGGCATGAAGAAATAGTATTCTTGACCGGCTATACAAATATGAAAAGTTTACCCTTGAAATAAATCGTTCTTAAAAAGTCAATATTGCAGATTGACCGCTGTGAAAGCAAACAATATTACGATTTCAGACAAAAAATCTGATATTTTTATTATTATCAAAGTTTATTTGATTCCCTTCCTATCAGCCTGGAGCGTATAAAAAGCAACTCCGTCTCTCTTATCACGTGAAACATGAGAAGCGAAATGAATTTTGTATTTTTGTTTGCTTTTGGCTTGTTTGCAGTCGCTCAGAGCCAGCAGACGCCCAGTGCTAGCGAGCTGAAAACATTATATCCATGCTGGAAGTATGGAATTTGTGAAGGTAAGAATTTAAAAAAAATTAGTCGGCATAAATGAAACTAACTTTTCAGAAAAATTATTTTTCATAGTTAGTGTTAAAAAAGAACTCTAACTGCTAGCATTTGAAATGTCTGCTGCACATTCCGTCAAAAAATTAATAATAAAACAATATATATAATAAAAATAATATAAGCATGCCATTGTATAATATGACACATAAGATAAATAAAAACATGTTTTTTTATTTAAAATAGTATATTATAATTTAAATTAATTGTTAAATTTATATTTTCAAAATTATTGTATAGGAGCACATAAAGATTTTAGCACCAATCTAAAAAGCAACAATTGGAAACAAACAAAATTTTAGTTATTTCTGTTCTGTGTGTCCGAAGATATAAAGCAAAATTTTTATGCATTCATAATATCATTGCACTTTTCGGAATGGCGACACAAACAAAAAGGGAAACTTCTAGCTGCGACTTCAAACTAATGATTAAGAACGGATATAAGGTTTTTTCTTTTCAAATTAATTATAATGCTATATCAAAGGAAAATTTTACAATTAATTTAGTAAAAAGATACCATTTTACAAACATTCGAAAGAAACTGTTTTAACAAATGCTGGGTAATTAAGTTTGCAGAAAATTCTATGAAATCATTGATTTCATAGAATTAATGATTTCATAGTTATATAAATAATAATACAAAAATGAATTTTTTAATGGTTGTTGGACGAATTATGAATGAATATAGTTTCAAAAATATCATTCAGCAAAAATATCCATTAATAAAATAGAATGATAAATCTATGAATGAGTTTAATTCTGGCATTAAATTTTCAAATAATATCAAACAAAAATAAACCGAAATTTAAAGATGTATAACTCTATTCCTTTTCTTCGTGATTCTATGCAAAAATGAAGAAATTTAATGCATGCGCCACATGAAAATTTTCATTATAAATGTTCATTTTTGTTTGGTGGAAGCTAATAATAAAAATCATATTTTGTAGATAAAGAAATTTTTGAAAGCAATCATCTAATTACATTTTTCAGCTAAGTTAAAAATAATTGATGAGAAAACATTTTTTTATTTCAAAGAGAGAAGTTAAGTTTTTTAGATATTCAATTAATTTATTTATTCAAACAACATTTAAAAAAAAAAGATAAGAATAAGCAAAATAATTATCCAGCATACTGAAATATCAAATCACTGATTCTTGTAAATAAGATTTTATTGGTCAAGAATAACAAAGCGAGTAAATGAGTGTGTCTTAAGTTTATTTATGGTAAAGAAATTTTATTAATATTAATTTTTTGGTTATTTGGTCTTTTCTTTTCCCATTTAAACATGAAAATAAAAATACGCAATTTTAAATTCATATTTAAATAAATGTTTTGCTCATATCTTTCAGGGCAGATCATTTTAAAATTGTCGAAAAGACCAGATTTAATTAAAATATAGAAAGAATATTCAAGGGCAAAAAGTAAATTAATGTTTGTAATATCATATATTTCATAAATATATGACTATTGAAACAGTCTCAAAATCTTTTTTATATACGCATATTTCTAGGGGCGTTTCATCAAATCATCTAAAATATCCTATTCAGAGAGTTTTTAATAGAAGCAATTGTTTAAAAGAAGAAAATTTAAAAACAAAATAGAAACGGTCCACTGACGTTCATACGATTTTCATGTGTAGATTCCGAGAATTAGAAATGTTCCAGTGGTTGTTGTTTTTTTGACAGGATACCAACCATTATCATTGAAAGGCATGCAAAGTTAGTTTTTATATGAAGATGTTTTCAAATGCTTATTTCCATAAACTTCAACGTGTCTCTGTTTGCATTTACCCAACAGTGAATGAAATCTGGTTTCTAGGATGCCCATTACTGCCTAAACACTTAAGTCGTTGAACATATTTCCAAACGCCTTTAAATCAATATATGGATAATGATACATGGTATTAAAGGAAGGATACCAAGGAAGTAAAAAGGCTCCCAATTGACAAAACAAAGAAAGGTTTCATTCAAAATTTATATATATATATATAATATATATATATATATATATATATATATATATATATATATATATATATATATATATATATATATATATATATATATATATATATATATATATATATATATATATATATATATATATATATATATATATATATATATATATATATATATTGTTCTCCATATTTACCTAGCATACAGTGGCTTTATTCCGTAATATAAAATGAAATTAATATATATAAATGAAATAAATCCATAATATAAATTTTTCTTACTGATAATTCGATTATGCAAATACATGCGGCGGATTTTGGAAGGAGGCGCGGGCAATTTGAAAAAATAAACTGAAATAGATACTGAAATAATTATTAAAAAGGCTGTAATAACCTTATTGTACCTGGAAAGACTTAATTTGAATAAGAAAACTAAAGCAAAGGCATTTTTTAAATTCCATTTTACAAATCCAGACTTTACAAAATTTTAACGTATTCAGTTTCTCAGAGAAATTATTAATAAATTGAGCAGAATATTATGATTATTTAAAAAGCAAAATTTTTAATTGTTTTAGATGACACAGCAAGAAAAGAATTGAACGACTGTATTCATATACTGAAACCAAAGGTAAGACTTCAATGTCATTTTCAAGATTTTTCATGATCGCTGTTCTGTTCCAGAAATCTTCTGACAAAATCATAGGGAATTATTAATGAACAAAATGAAGTTTCCAAGCTCTGCTTTTAAATTCTCTCTTCAGATTTTTGAAAATTATAGTTTAAAATGATTTACTCTTGTGGATATATTTTCAAATTAACTTGGTGTCTACTCAGAAGAAAAGAAGTTATAATTAAAAACACCTCCACAAAAACAAAACGACGCTAATATTTCACAATTATAGCAAAGTCCATTGTTTTGTATTTTAGTTCATGCATATTATTTATTCAAAGGCATGTGTAAAGTATTAAAGAAGTGTTATTTAGTTTTGAGTGTCACTTAGACTAATTTTATAAAAAAAAATCTTTATTAATTTAACTAGTTGGTTTATCTACCTTTTTTCAAACTCAAGTCACCTAAACTGAAAGAAAACACTTAGTTGAACTACGATAATCATTTCATGAAATAATTTCAATTTCATATTTATATATTTACAATAATATTCTCATACTCAAAATTATAGCAAGGAATTGAACAATCGATGCTAATATTTTAATATTTTACTTGCGATTTAACAAAAATGAATGTTAAACTTTTCAAATTATCATTATTTTACTACTCGTTGACTTGATAGAACTTCTAGATATTCTAGTTTTCATCTTTTGATATTATCATGTTACCCCCTCCCCAGTAAAATCTCCTTCTGTTTTAAACGGCATTCTACCCAAAATCATAAATTCAGAAATGTACTTATTGTTAGGTGTTTATTTATTTAATTTTTTGGGGAAAAAATCAAAATAATCTTCTTGATATTATCAAGAATTAATGTCAAGTTTTAGTTTTCTTGTCAGTAATTTAGCATTTTATTCTACACTTGACGCCAAATGATTTCAAATTATAATTAAAAGCGTATTAATGCACATAGGTTTTAATTTATAAAGACATTATTGTAAAGAACATAGTAGATTTTTTTTTTTAATATCAGTTGCTAATTTGCCATAAAAAGCAAATATTAATGGCTGGACGGAGAATTGTTCACGCTACTAGATTTAAAACTATACTTCCCATAGTAAAATAAATTATTCCAAATACTTTTAAAAATATCCTTTTGGTTATATACAAAATCTGTTCCCAGTATCCTGAAATGAAAATTTTCAAGTGGAGTTGAGGATAATAACCCGTTTCTCAAAAGGAAATAAAAAATGGAAGTACCCTTGTTCTCATTATATTCAAGAATTCTGTAACTTTGCAATATAACCGAAGTACTACAGAAAAAACAATAAAAGGTATGTTTCAATTCTTCCGAACATACTTGCAAATAAAATAATAAATCTCCGTGAGATAATACTGCAGAAAGTATGAAAATTGTGTGGCTTCCCCCGAAGAAAATGTATGCTTTAATATGCGTTGAGGCGACACACGAGCAGTCTGTAATCATCATCATTCATATTCTCAGTTGCCCCGCCTGAATCTATTTAGAAATATTTTTTTAATTTATTAAAACGTCAGTTGAAAGATAATCAATGAAAAGATAATTCTTGATATATCAATGAAAAGATTTTTTAAGTTTTAAAATGCTTCTTTTTTATGCGATATAACGAGTTTCGAAGTTAGTTAGGAAAAATTTTAAAATTCCGTAAATTTTAATTCAAAATTTAAAAAAAAAACCTTTTTAGTTGCCACCTATGCCCGAAAACTAACTGTGGTTTTTTTTAGTTAATATTACAAAGGAGCTTCAATTTTCGAATCTAATTAGTTATTAAACTTAGTCTAATTTATTGAATATCGTTTCCTATTTACAATAGAATCATTCGTCTTCTATAGTATTTTTAGAATAAGCCTAACCCAAATAGTACGACGTTTTATGAATTTTTTATGTACTTACAGATTTTACATTAGTCGGGGGAAGATTTTTCATTTTTATAAATTTTAATAATAATTCAACGACCATACTCAGTTTTGCCTTTCATACTATACTCAATTCAACTTTTTTTATTTTGCATTTGTGTGTGTACATATACTGTGCATATATACTGAGGTACTCTAAAGGAAGCAAGGTTGTAAGTATATAGTTTTTTTTGTCATGATATTTCACACATACTGAAGATATTTTATGCATTATTTATTTCAGGAACTCACAGCCTACTCCGATTATACTGCGAAAAATTTCTATAAATTCAACAATTCACAATTTTCTAATATAGAAAAGGAATATTGCAGTTATGATGATAATAAAAAGGTTAGTTTTTTTTTAAATCATAATAGTGTTAGTATTCTAAACTTATAGATACGTTAGATTGGTTGTTATAAAAAATATATATGTATATGATCAAACGGTTTTAACTGCAGTGCTAAGCATTTTGCATCGTAGTACCTTGCCTCCCTATGAGTTGGATTTTGGATTAAAAATGGAAATAAATTAAGTTCTGCTGTATGCTTCGAATTAGTGTGCCTCCATGGCATCATTTTTCAGTGATATGAGTATTAAAACTCTTACATACCTGAGACAAAGATTTGGTCTTCCTTCCTCTTTCAAAACTTCTACTTCGCAATGTCTTTCTTCTCTCTCTCTTAAAGCAAGCGTGGAGCTTATTCTGAGAAGCTATTTCCTCTCTGTTTCATACCAGCTTCTTTTGATGTGCAGCAAAACATACTGGTAATTTTCAGTGGTTGATTATCTTTTAAACAGATTAAAAGTAGTATGTCAGTGGTTCGCAATGCATCGATCGAGAAGTATAGTAGTTACAAAATGGTAAAAATCTAGAAAACAAATGCATGGATCACTTTCTGGGGCTTACTGTCGAAGACCATAATTACACTCATGACAGAGTATGCAGATCGCGACAAAGTATGCAAAACTGCAAAATCTCGATATATCTCGAGCCGATAATTTCTTCATCAAACTCAGAAGAACAAGCTCACTAACTCTTCTCCAATTCTGCTTGAGGCCCTTGCCTAAAAATTTATTATGTAAGATTTTTGAACTGCCAAAATGGATGCTTTTTTGCCATTAAACACGTTTCTAAAATTTGACTCACATTCCGCTCTTCTCATTGAATGCAGGTGCATCTCTTGTACTATTTTTATAATACTGTTACGCATCTTGTAAAGTAAATTTCAGTTCCATTCAATTTATATTCGTTATCGGTAAGAATGCTAATTCATTTTTCTCCATTCTTCATTCATTTTTAATTTTGCTTTGGATAGCTTGAAATAGCACTTAATATTGTATCTGAAAAACTAATTATTTTGTCGCTTAGGATTGCTCACCAAATAAAGTCAAATCTGTTTGTTTGTTTTTAATATATCAATAGATGTCTCTTTTCGAATGAAAGTTGTTCTAATATTTGCAGTAATTTTTTTACTCTTATTTTTTTTTTATTTATTTCTGAAGAGATTTATTTTTCTAGATGTTTTATTTCCTTAGATAAGATTAATCTAATTATTGTTTTTGTACATGAGATATGCTTGACCCAATTGATTTGTAAGTTTATTTTGATTTATTCGAAATTTTTTATCATATTTTTGTATTTTTTTATGTAACTTTTAATTGTTTTTACATAGAATTTTGTTCAAGGGAAAGTTGTTATACTGCTTTTCCTATTCTGTTCAGGGGCTGTGGACTCTCTTAGGCATTTTAGCGAATTATTCATTTAGAGTTATGGAATTTCTCATGCATATGTATTAAAATATAAACAAGTCAAATTTCTTTTTTAAAAGCTTTTTAAAACGAAATATATTATTTTTAAAAAATTAAAAAGTACATAATTTTTAAATATTTCAAAATATTTTAGGCGATTAAATTTTTAATTTTTTTTCTTACTACCCAATGTAAATTTATTTGGAACAAAACTACATATGATTTTGTAATTCCAATTGAATGCTCATTTTTTACAAATATTTTTATGCACACGAATTGAATTTTCATAGAAATTTTATGTTTTCCTGAATTAAAATCGACTTTTAACTCTCTAAAAAAATCGAAATATAAAATGCGTACTCTTTTTTCTTTTAATGTTTAACCGAAATTCGAATTATCAATTATATTTAATTTCTTTAAAAATTAAGACACCTGGAGAAGTTTAAAGATATTCAAATCTAATTATAATATCATTTAGAAAAAAAGTCATTAAAAGTACTTTTTTTCCTCTAGGCACTTCAGATATTTATTTTATTGAACAATACATTTTATAACACTATTTTAGTTGCATATAAACTTATATTTTGATGATGAAACGATAAAAAAAATTTCATATTTTCGTCCATTTTTGCTTATTTAAAAGTCTACTGTCTCTTTAAAGTAAACTTAATTCTATTTATATACTTTTTTTCGCCATAGAATGTCCCCAAACTTGGATTCTCTAAAATCCCCTGTCAACTGAATGGAGATACGAGGAAAACTTTATTAAGAAGAAAATTGTATTAAACTTTACATACAGTACACAAAATAACTACACAACAATTATGTACAATATAATAAAGAAAAGATGCAGTGTTTGGTAGGGAATATGAGTTCAAGAATTTTGATTAAGTTAATATTTCTTTGAGAAGGGCTTGAGTGTGGACGGAGACAAAACTTTTTTCTAGACTTGGGTCTGGAGAAAATAAAAAACAAGCGCTTTATAACACTGAATTTTTTCAAACATAAAATTAGGAATCAAGTTACTAATGACAATCTGAAATCATATATTAAATCTTTCTTTACATACAGTTTCAAACAAAGAATGGAAAGGCTTAGTTTTAAACTAGATACACAAAAAAAGCTTTCCATGAAAATGCAAATTCAATGTTTTGCACTCATAAAGATCATAGATTTTAGAACAAATATGTCATATCTTTTATGTCAAAGGTCTATATAATTTGCCAAAAATATCATGAACACAAACCAATTAAAATGATGCGTTTATTATTATTATTATTATTATTATTATTTTGAAAAAATATTAATTAGCTCGATGTTGGATATATAGTATTTGTATAAAATTCTTTAATTTGTAACATTATGAAGTTTGAATAAATTTTGCTAAAAACATACGTGAAATCCCATTTACTGAGAAATAATAATTTCACTGTCTAAAGCAGAGTTGATTAAGTAGAAATGAATTCAAAAGTAGCGATGTTTCCATTCATGATGGTATTATTTTTCTGAAAGATTTGTTGGAGTAGCTGATCGTAACATACTGAAACCATTGCTTCGTTTGTTTGATTAAATTCAATCAAAGCAATTAGCAATTTCCGAAAAAAAATTTCTTATTCCAATAAAAATATTTGATTTGGCATAAAAATAATTGCGATTTCTCCTCAAGAAATAGGATATTAATTTTGAATCGGTCAAGAAACTTCTATCGATGATATACTTTTTTTTTCTGTAAAAATTTGATGTCTTTCTTGAACAATTCTATGAATGTGAATTATAATGAATTACGAACTCAAATGAACGTGAAATTACTTCTTTACTCTCCGTTCATATAATTATTTATCCATATCAGTAAGACACTGAAATGCGGTCTCACTATTTCAGCAGCATTGTGACACTGTTCGCAAATCTTTACGAAAACATAAATAAATTTAATTCGATGATGCTCAGCTTAGAGTTCAGAATGGATGTAATATTACTTCTCAAATGAATTGCAATACTTTTTTATGATCTACTAAGCAAGTGGCCTGGTAGTAAAGTCTCGGCTGCGGAATCGGGGGGTTTCAGGATCGAGACCCGATTCCATCGAAGAGCAGACATGTACGCGAGTCTTGTGCACGTTAAATCAGGGGAGGCCAAACGTACTCCCGCTAGTGTGGTGCGGAGTTTGGAGAGTGGGTAACACACCAGTTGTCGTCATCGTCATCTGACCGCTGTTCAAGATTACGAGGTCCGTCCCAAAATAGCCCTAGTGTTGCTTTAAAACGGATACAACAGCTTTGAATACAACTACGCTCGTCATACAACAGCTTTGAATAATACTACACTCAGCTTGTGTCGAAAGTAGTGTTAAGGTCTAAGAAAATTAACATCAAGTGAAATAAATAGTGTAGAGAACAAAAATCATTCATAAAGAAAACTAAACTATCTGTTTGTGAAAAAAAGAGCTTTAATTTTCCTTTATAATAAATACATTAACTATTGCCAGCTTTAGTTATAACACTTTTATTATTATTAAATTCTTACTTAATATTTTTTATATTTAGTGAATAAGTAGAATTTGTATCAAAATTGATTTTGTTCTTTCATTAATTAAAAGATTAATCATTAACTAACATATTTAAAATACAAAAAAAAAATATTATATGGTTAAAGTATTTCAATTTTTATTAACATTGGTGTCATTCCTTATTATTTGGCTGTTAATTTCATATACATATATATATTTCACAATCCTTTTTAAGTCCTATTTCTTTTTCTGATTCTAGCAATATGTCTTTGATAAATTAATGGACGCCGACAAAGGTTTTGAGAAAGTAAGTAATGCTCTATAAATATTGTACATCAATTTCAATGAATGAAAAATTTATTGAACAAAACCAAAACGTATTGATGTCATTCCATCAATTAAACTACATTCAATTTATTTCAATTAAAATGCAAATAATTTTATTTTATACATTTCTTTGATGATACAAATAAGTGAGATGATGTGCAAGAAAGATACAACAAAAATTTTACAATTTAAAGAATTACTGTCTGTTCTGTTGAAGCATTTAAAGTAAATCTCTCAATTGAATTAGTATCGAAGTGTCAACATTTTCATTAAAATAATAGCAAATTTTGATTTTGATTTACCTTTCCAAATTTAAATTAAAAATATTTAGAAAATCCGAAACATTTATTTTCAGAAGTTTCGTTTCTGTTCTCACTTTTATATTGATTTTTAGACTTTTCGAAATTACTACATTATTATTACTGAGCTTGTTTCATGTGTGTATATTCCATGTTGTAAAATCTACTTCAATAAAGCTAAATCCGCGTATAATTTTAAAACGAATTATCTTAATTCAGTTTTATATGTCGTTTTATTATGTTTAAATATAAGATGTTTTGAAGAGTGCAATGAAAATGTACTCCTCCTTCTAACACTATTCTTATATTTACCATGTCCAATCATCTGAGATCTAAGACGAGGGCCAATGCTCCTAGAAGAGAATTTTTGAGAATAAATTTCGAATATTTTCTTAGAGGCGAAAATTCCACATGTCATTCCAAAACAAATGAGATCTATGAGAAACGTTAGGAAACAAAACAGTACAGCATTTTTGTTTTAGCATTCAAGATTTTTTTTATATTTTTTGATAATTTTTTTAGAGAATTGCTATTAATCTTGGATAAAATTTGAGCAAACGTTTCATTAATTACTCTATAAAATACTATTTCAAGGGCATTAGCTTAAAGGGTTTTTTGTCTTATAATCAACTGGTGATATTCACATTTGTAATTAGAATTTTTACCATCGCATTCGTCTTATAATATCACAGTTATCCATTCATTGGGTGACATAAGATGCACTGCACTCGCTTCAAAGGGCGCTAGTCCCCCAAAAGGAAACATTAAAATTTAATCTTTGATAAATTCTGTTATAATAGTTTTTAAACTTTACTTAATTTGATTAATATTATACTTGTAACGACAACTGACTACTCCGAGCCTACACATGGAAAAATCTGATTGGGTCGTTGCGAAAGCATTGGTGGGTATTATGGTTGACACATAAGGATAATCACCGGCCACGGTACAACCCCACAAGGAGGAAGAACGTCCCGTCATCGGTAGAGAACAGCTACCCTATACCTTTTTCTGACCCCATCAGGAGACGAGAACCAATCACCATTCCGGATCCTTCTCATCCCAATATTTGAGATGCCCCTCATGGGGCTTTATCAATCTTGTAAATGTGAAGTTTTGTAATCAAGTTTTCCCGCACTTTCAAATATCCTAGCTGCTCTGAAATTTTGTATAGTCGCGTGTTTTCGATGACAATATAATACTTTAATATTTTCATATCTTAATTGTCGATTAATTATTTAATAATAACTAAATTTTTATTCTAATGGGTAATATTATCTGTTTTTAAATGTGAAAGAAAATTGATTACATGATTACATAATATTTATAATATTGAATGAGGAAATACATTAAAGCCACGAAAGTATGAAAAAAAAGTAATTCTAAAAGCACTTAAATTAGTGTATTGATCGATAAAAAAATTATTTAATACAAAAAAATGTATAAAATTTTAAAAGTATTGATCATTATAATAAAGTAACAAACAAGGGGAGGGAACAGGCAGAGATATCCAATTCAATTTGAGACATGTATATTAATTATTCACTTTTTAAATTATGAAAAATAAACAGAAACCAATTCCAATAAAACAACCTTAAACTTTCGGCTCGACAGATTTAATAATGAGTCGTCGCCTAGCTAGGTGGCGATGTATATCAATCTTTTAAATGTAACCGATATGCAGATTAGGTCGCGTATCCATTAGCTGATCAGAAATCAAACCTCCATGCATTGCTTTCCTTTAACAGTATTCAGAGCCATAAAATAACCATTCATTTACACGATAAAAGAGTTCAAATTAAAATTCGACTTCTAAATAGTAAAATTATTATAAAAACAACTTTAATGGTAGTAAATAATAACTATTATTACGATTATCATTAAAATGTTAAGTTTTTTAACTATTTGTGTAAAAATGGCTAGGAAATTTCGTTCTAAATGTGCAGAACCGGTTGGAATCACAATTGGAACAGAGAGTAACTGCTAATTTATGGAATACATACGAAGATAGCCAAACGTTGAAGACTGTTTCTAAGCATATTTCCTATAGAAATAGAGCTTTTATGAAAGCGCACAGTTTCAATTTATCAATTCTTCAAAATGGACCAAATTGTCTATTTCATTGACCAAATTGTCAACAAGACACTGTGCAAGCTGTTGATGGCTCCATAATGATTTGGTCAGTTTTCCCATGGAATGGACTGGGTTCTCTGGTCCAACTGAACCAATCATTGACTGTAAATGATTATGTTCAGCTACTTGGAGACCACTTGCAGCCATTCATCTACCCAAACAAGGATGGAATTTTTATGTATGACGTTGCACCATGTCACCAGGCCACAACTGTTCGCGATTGATTTAAAGAACATTCTGAACAATTCTAGCAAATGAATTCGTCCGTCATGATTTTTATATCTTTCGACATGAATCCCATCGAACATTAATGGGACATGATCGATGCACGAAATCCGGACTTCCAAGGACTTGTTGAGTCTAAACCGTGTCAGGTTGCTGCACTTCACCGGCAAAAGAGGTCCCCCATGCTATTATAGGAGGTATCTCATAGCTGTTATCAGTTCAGTGTATAATAAATCTCATTCCAAACTGAATTTTCCAACCCGAGCTTTCTCCTTGAAATCGTTGTGAAGTTATTAGAAATAAAATCCCTAATTATTCATTAAAAATCAAATATAACAGAAACATACTTAAAATTCCAATTTATTTAGAGTAATTCTGTAAGTACATGAAGTTTTTGCGATTTTATTTTGACGTTCATATTCTTGTTAAAATTATAAAAAACCTTTGTAAAAAAATATTTTATTATCTATCAATTTTGAAGACAAACCTCTTTAACTTCCAAAATTCTCCCTGAGCGACCTTGCAATCAGCTTCAGATGATGGCCTATGGATACTTAATTATAATAAGAAATTGATTCTGTACCTCTAGATTTCGTCATTGAAAAAAAATTTCTCTGCAAAATTCTGAGATATCCTTCTTCTTTAACACGTCTAACATAATACAGCACATGTGAATGTCGCACTCATTTGATTTTTTGTGCACTTTTTTTTTACTGAATTTGCTCCATAATTTTGTTTTTAACTCATCTCTAAATGAGGATTGAAGGAGATTTCAAAATTTGTACAATACTATATTCTTATTGAGAATATACCATTTAATTATTTTCAGTTAATATATCGATTCTTTGTATATTAATTATTCAGTATCTGTTAATTAATTGTCATCTAAATAATTAAATTAACCTAAATTTTGAGCATATAGACATACCGTCATCTGGTAGTGAGTTTTGAAAAAAATTCAGAACTTCGTATTATTTATAATAATGGATTTAGAATTTTTTTATAAAAAAAATAAAACATAATTAAAACAAAACAAAAATTATATTTTAATACATTAATCAAAGTTTGTTGAAAAAAACTCTTATTTACTTTATAGAAAGTTTGTGATGATGAAGACAAGAAAGGCACTTGTTCCAGGATGAAAGCAGCGATAGTAAGAAATTTTGGAAACTTGAATGCCTATAATTAATTCATTCATAAAATAGCTTATAATTCACTCATTCATAAATTCATTTGATTCCAATTTTCATTCTTATTAATATATATTTAAGTAATAAGCATCCTATTACAAGTACTGCAAATAATCAGAATAATTATTTTGCTATATTTTATTTATTTATTTTACTTTTTTTATTTTTGTTTCATATATATATCCGAAACTTCCGTAGTTTGAAATTTTGCCAAAAGTGGCATTGTAACGAAAAAAATAACAGTTCAAAAATAAAAGTATAACAGATTTTTTTTAAATTTACATACCTGTGTACTTCGAGTACATACCTTGTCGATCAATAATATTCTGAAAGCTTACCACGTCGTTATCAGCATTAACATTTTAGCAAAAATAAATCGAAGGATGCAGGCTTTCATCAGTTATATGCTTTTGATAAACAGTGGTCGTATGAGTCAGAAGTCGCAAGGTTCAGATCTAGGGCTTGTGCTCCCAGGCAAATGGCAAAGAATGCGAAATAAACGTTCATCTGAAATGCCGTTCTTTGACAAAATGCCCGGATAATATGATCTCCAGGATTCTGCTATATCTGTTACTTATGACTGTACATGAATCTGTTCCCCCTGACTTCCACGAGGAAGTATGAGCCAACAATGAACTTCGCCGTGAATTTGCTCTGACATAGAGTGTATGTAGCGGCTGTTGTTGCGTGGCATGAAAATTGATAGAAATCTTTATTTGGCTGTTCAGTGTGTTCATAGCACCACCTAAATGAAGATAAGCATCGCCTATCCATGATGCGCGATGGCCAGCCGTCATTCAATGAGCATACTCGCCAGAAAAATCCGATCATTTCCTTAAGTTTTTCATCCGCCGGTATGAACGAAGTGCTGCTGAAACCTTTCCTTTTGCTTACATTCTGGTAAAAGAGTTTTAGGATCAATGTATGTTCTCTTTTCTTTAGAGGTATATTCATTGAGGGCGAATGATTTCTTCATACCATCACGTATTGCTTTTAAAACGGAATCAAAAAAGCTAAGCATTAGCATATGGCTTTAAGCAATGCAGCGCCATCTGTTGGCAAAATTTCAAACCATTTTTTCAATCAGTTCTATGGTTTAAGTAACAAATATATGAAGTTTCATTCGGATGTGTTCAATAGAAACAGAACTACGAGTACCGTCAGTTCAATTTTAATTACCGTGTATAATTAATTCTATCATTTTCTTTAACATTTTAACTGACTCTTTTGTTAGTTACGATTTATTAAATTTTAATTCAACAAGTTTTTACTTACATTAGAATTATTACAATAGGAATTTGAAAAATTATACTACTATTTTTTTTAATTCTTAGTTTTTTCTTGTTTTAATTTTTCATACATTTATTTATTAATTGTTCGATTACTATTTTATAAGTCGGTTAAGAACTGTATCTAAATTTCTTGCAGCAATCTGTATGGTTAAAAGAACAGATCACAAAATATCGTGACGACATAAAAAACGCACCCGGCATTAATTTTCATATTCCAATCTCATATAACATTTCCGAAAATCGATTTCTCAATTTTCGAATTATTACAATTAAACTCTCTGATCTAATAAATAAAAAATAAGCATTCTTTGAAAAATGACCAAATTTAGTATTTTTTTTTTGTTTTGTTTTGTTTTGCTTCCTCCTTCTCAGCTTAGAATACAAATTGGTTTATTTTTTTTTAAATAATATTGAAAAATAAAGAAATGAAAAAGAAAATTTTCTATGTTTTGAAATGAAGGTTAAATCGCTCACCAATACTTAAAGGTATAAGATATCTAATAGAAAGACTTTCTACTTCATTAGAAAAAGTTTTTAGAATATTAATACCTACTTTAATTTTACTTCCGCCTCTTTACAAATGGGACAAGCGCTGGTGGTTCAAAGCCCAGTTTTATCAAAGTGCACGAAATGGATCGCATTAAATCCGTTAAGGTGAAACGTTTTCGAATTCATGAGATTATTATAATTAAATTGTGCAGTCGCTCACTGTCGGGCATATGTCGGGGCAAAGCAATGAAACTGTTCATAATATCTAGTAACTTTATATTATAACTTTATATATATATATATATATATATATATATATATATATATATATATATAGTTTCAATAAATTCTTCAGGTAAATTTACAGACATTAAAGCTGTATTATTTCAATTATATTAAATTATTCTACTACAGCAAAACTACTAAATTGGTATCATTAAAAACGCCATTTCTTAAATTGTAAAGTATTGAAAAATGTATTTTTTAGTATAAAATTTTTGTAAATTATTGTGGAAAACAACAAACTCCAAATTAATTTCTATTAAAACTCTAATTAATTTTTCAAGAAAATTGTTCCACGGTGCATTTTCCACCCTCCAAATTATATATGTGCCAAATTAGGAGGCAAGGGTCAAATGATCAAGCTTGTAATTTTTACTCACTCACACACACACACATGTGTAATTCTACAAAATAAATGTACATGTGTGGCAACACACATTCATCTTTATTAGTAGAAGAAATAACTGCATTTGACAGTATTCATAAAACTATTTCCTACCAATTTAACTTCAAACTTATAAACACTTTAACTTCTCGACTGAGCGGATTTCCAAGCCTATCGGTATATAATAACAATCGATTTAATTGTCTTAAATTGCTTTCAAGTAACTTCGTTTTTGAAAAAGAAAAATCTTTTTTTTTTTTTCTGAGCTGTTAAAACGCTACGAACTTGCGATTTGATGCTCTTTTTACTTCATGTTCTTAGAGGCGAAACTGTGCCGTATATCTCTCCAATTTTCAGACAATAATATCAAAACCCACTTATAAATTTCCTTTTAATCACTCAAGATAAAATAAACGGAGTTATGGATATTTTCAACAACCGCAGGTTCTTTAAAGTTTCAGTAGCACAAAATCCATTTACTTATACATATATGTATATATCAAATGTCTATATTATAGCATTTTGATATGCACATATGTTTATATTTTACATATATGTGTATATCAAAATGCTATAAAAAATATCTTTTCCTCGAAATTGTAGAAATCTTCTTAGTCCTATCGTCGTCTGTTACATTCATTTTTATGATGACTACACCATACACTGAATTTCTTTTATATTTTAAAACAAATGAAATAGATATAAAAAAATTAAATTTATTATTTTCGCCAAAATAAGCCCGAATTCTACAGAAAATAATAACATTCTCAAGAAAGTTTTAAAAACTTAATTATTTTTCAACATTTTTGAAGCATTTCGAATAAATTTTTTTTTCTAACATATGCGGTCATTTTAGAAAATGTGCGAACTTTTCCTAATGAATGTACTCTTTTTTAACTCATAATATCTAATTGAAACCGTCATCATATACAACTTGTATGAATAAATCTACATAATTATACTTTTATGTGCCTGAAATTTTGTATATTTCTTTATTTTTTTAACCTTTCAGAGCCTTAATATCATGTTCTTTTTTTTTTACATAGAACTGTGTCTACAATACCGAGCAAAAATTTCGTTCAGAAGATAAATGCTACAAAGTTTGATGATTCAGCAGATATTCAGTTTATTATGCACCTTGTTTAAAGGAATCTGAGAATTGTTTTTTAGAATCAAGAAAAAAAAGAATGTTAATAATAAAAAATTATATACATATATAAGAATCAGAATTTTTGTGATATTCAAAATTCAAAATGAATAAAATGATTCATATTTTTTCTTTACAGAAAATAATATAATATGATTGATTGGGATATACGATGATTTTTTTCTGCTTATTTGTTTAAAAACTTTTCTGAAGTACTATGCCATAATAAAATGCATTGTAAAAATGAGATTGTCATAGAGATTGTTATTCTTTTTCTCAGGAGTTTATCTCGTATCAAAATATAGAAGAGAAAGAGAGCATGTATCGTGTGTATGTGCGCATGGCTGAGATATGAGAGATCAGTATCCGGAAATTTCTATATTTGAAATCCGATTCCAACAAAAATCTGTGGTGCATGTTTAAGGGCCGAGGAAATCTAGTGCCTATTGTCAATATCCTTTTCTCTGATGAGTGGCGCCGAAGAGTTGGAGATTCCTGCCCCTTCAATATCCAGGAAAACCATGTCATTCTTTTGATTTTAGAGCATTTAATTGACTTCCGGGCAGATCAGGATTAGACACTTTTGATAACTTTCGGCAATGCACATCTCGGGAACCTTTTCCCCTCTAAATTTTCAAAAGCAGATATTTTTTTATCTGTTTTAATTTAATGTTTATAAAAATTTCAAAAACAAATTGCAGATCAATTTCTAAAAAAGTTTTTTTCAGTATAAAGCAAATAAATAAATGCACAAATACAATTTAAAAATAATTTAAACTCCAATGGTTTTAAAAAGTGGCAAAACTTTTTTCAGCACCTTCTAAATAATACTTAATAATAGAATATTTTTTATTTCATAAAATTCCATATTTTTTAGAATTATAAAATAAATTAATATGAAAGTGGAAATTAAGAAGGAATACTACTAGAATAAATTAATTTAAACATTGCTTCATTCTAATTTGAATAAGTTCAATTACAAGGCCTTTATTATTAAATGACAGTACAAAATTAAACAACTTTTAAAATAAAACAAAAAAAATGCCTCAAGGGCTCAGAAGCCCTAAAATCAGGAGGTGCCCGAATCCTTGAAATTTATTTTGTTTTAGTATTTGAGTAATTGACTTCTGTGCCTATTGTACCTATTTCTTAACGCAAAAGAGAGGTCGGCGAGCCCCTCGCCCTTCTTACGCTCCCGGTGCTAAGTTTCGACATATTATGAAGATAGTCGAGTGCATTTCAGGCCTCCCCACGTTCTTCAAAAATTTGATACTGAAATACATTTTTCATGTCTATACTTAACATTAAATTTTACTCATCTTGTTTTTTAGCTTTTTCCTTTCTCATATACAAAGTATAAAAAAAGAAAGATAGTAATCATAAAAAAAAATGTTTGGGAAAATCTTTATTTATCCTAGTCTAAAAAACACATTCTTGGAATTATATCTGTCTGTCATTATGGCGAAAATAGACTTTTGTCTACCTGTTAACACGATAAATCATAAACGCTTTGAACTAGGCAGATGAAATTTGTTGAGCAGTATTTACACCTAATTTTTAGATTCCAATCACATTCTAAATGGAATCCGTTCATAACAAATATATCTATCTCGGACCACGTGAAAACTATAATAACAAAATTTGAAGAGCTAAGAGGATGAAATTTGATAAACAAATTTAGCATTTAAAGTGAAATTTTGAATCTAATCTATTAACAGGCTGACTGTCTGTCGATCTGTACAGTTGTATTCAAGTAAACGCGATAACTCAGAAATGTAATCATTCAAATAAATGAAAATAGGTATATTATCTTGTTGCTAACCTGTAAATCTGTGACAGATTTACATGATTGTCTAAATATATAAGCAAAAAGGTATCCAAAATGCATATGCGCTTTTTTTTTTCTCTACTACGAAATAAAAAACACTGGCTTATGGAACATTGGAAATAAAAATCTCCGTATTCCTAGAATTCACATCCTTATTCAAAGTCTAGTGTTTCTGTCTAGGGAGAAAAAGATTACACCTTTATTAGGGAGTATGGCAGAAAGTTTTGGAATAACTGTTACTGCTGTTTTGAAAAGGCCTTCTTATGCAAACAAATAGAAAGATCGAGAGAAAATCAACAAATTGACTCATTTAGTCAAAAATTTGATTCACACAAATTTACGATTTTATTCATGAATCTACATGCTAAATTTAATCTAGTGGTATTTTCGAGCCATTGATCTTATGTGCAATCGAAAGAATAAAGAGACACATTTCCAACTGACAAATTTCGTGCAAAATTTTTAAAAAGGAAACATTTTTATTTTGGCGAAAAGTCCACAACCAAATTTCAGCGCACTAGCTCCTTCATTTTTAAATTATTGTGTTCAAATAACAAATAGAAATTATTCCTGAAACATTGTTTTTGCAATCAACGGGATTTTAAAACGTTGAGCATTATCTAAATCTTCATTGCATCGAATTAACCGCGGTGGTGGTCTGGTAATAAGGTCTCGGCTTCGGAAAAGGAGGGCTTCAGATTCCAGACCCGATTCCACTGAAGAAATGTCCTGTAAGCGGGTCTGGTGCACGTTAAATCCGTCGGGGCCAAACTTCCTCCCACTGTTGTGGTGCGGAAGTTTAGAGAACCTAAGAGAACCTATCGTCCTCGTCATCTGACCGCGGTTCAAAATGACGAGGTTGGTCCCAAAATAGCCCTAGTGTTACTTTAAAACGGGACTTTAATATAACTAAACTCCACATTGTATCGAATTTTTGAGGATTTAAATATTTTTTCTTTCCTATAAGAGAAAACCAGAAGCGGTCTGCCAGATATATTCTCGTTTTATGAATCAGTGGGTGAAGTATTTCATTAAATAATTCTGTGTCGGGGGTGGGGCATGACGTACTTTGTATCTGACGATGTAGGTTGCATAGATGAGACATGGAAATTTCAAAAATTAAGTGTGGGAGCGAGTTGAAATGATTTCTTTGTCATCGAACTACAGTTCAAAATGAAGCAACCTGTATCAAAATGGCCCTTCTCTAATTTCAAATCATCATATGAATCCAACTAAATTAAACCTCATCTCCTATAAAATGGAGATTACTTTATCAGCACAGATTTCAACTGCAAATGATTCCATTTAACTATAATAACATATTCAAATGAGATTTTTTTTTATTAAATATCATTCTTCTATCTGAGAAATTAACTTCGGCTTATTTTCGATAATTCTTATATAAAACATTTAAACGTAGATTTTTAAACCTACGTTTAATGGTTTGCTTCTTTTCAAAAGATTTGGCCTATTCACAATTGTCATTTAATCATGAAATTAATGAATGAGAGTTAAGAAAAATGTTAGAAATAAATATATTTTCACTAATAAGTAATTATATGATCTTGACAGCAGTCAGAATATTTCCTATCCCCCCCCCAATTAATACTTGTGGCTTAAATTTTATAGGTCGTTTTAAAATAAAATTTTTGCTGAAATCAAGCCAACTATTCGAAAATATTATGAAAATTATTCAAACGGAAGTATTTTATTCCTGAAGAGCTATGCTAGTGCTGCAGTGACCTGATGGGAGGGAAGAGAAGAACCGCTAAGTAAACTGGTCTGGTGGACATTAAATCCGTCGGAGTCAAATGTTCCTCCACTAGAGGGAAGCGGAGGTTTGGACGGGGGGGGGGGCAGCTCAGACGCCATCCTCGTCATCTGACCGCTATTCAAAATTACGAGGTCTCTCCCAAAGTAGCCCTAGTATTGCTTTAAAACAGACATTAATATAACTAAAGTATGAGTTATGCAACCTCACAGTAAAAACACCCTATTTTATTTTTTTTAATTTTAATTTTTGACACAGTTAACATTTAAATTCACTTTCAAATGCTTTTAATAAACGTGAATTAGATAATTTAAACAACTATGTCATAATAAATGTTATTTTTAAAATATTGTACCATAGTTTCTTATAAATCTAGTAGACTCTAATATATCAAAAGTAGTTTCAAGTTAAATAATCGTCTGTGTCCAAACTAATGCATATATTTGCCAGTCGAATGCCTCCGTTGCCATCCGTAATTGAAATAATCTCGCCATACATTTCCCTATTCAAGCTATTATGATGCAGACGTTTTAATTTCTTTCACCCGATATACGAAGTTAAATATTTCTTAATTTAAAATTCCAAAGAAAGTTTGATGACACAGTGAATGCAAGAATTCAAAAACTAAAATAATAATCACTCTTTTGTATAAGAAGCAGTAATTTATTGAAGTTGCAGAATTTCTTGTTGATTTCCAGTAAAATAAAGTTCATAAATTTTAGATTTTTATGCTTGTCTCTTTTGTTATTTATTTATTAATTTATCCATATACGGAGTTTTTTTTGTTTTTTTTTTTACTCTGTGTGCGTACAAAACAAAATTTTAAAAAGGAAAAATAGTAGCTATTTCATTATTCGTACTACTACTTAAATTTGTGAAAATAAATTTTAAAAAATGAAAATTCAGTATTCAAAAAAAAGACTAAGAAAATACATTTTAATAAGTACATTTTGATCGAAAATAAAAATTTTAAACTGTCCGAAGAATAAGGTTCCAATTTCAAATTCGAATTTCGGTCTAAGAAAATAATAAGTGTTTCATATTGCATAAATACAAACACAGACTTTGAATTTTTGTGAGATAAATTTCAATCTCTTCACAGATAAAACCGAAACAGACAGGACCTTTCTTGCAATTTGTTGACTTTCGCCTTAAAATGAAGTGGCGACAGCTCTTTTATCGCATTGCAATTGAAATTCCAATTCATTTACGGATCCCTCGTTTAATGCATCCTGAAGCACTCTTCGTTCCGCATTCCTCTTCATTTCAGAAATGACGCTTCACTTTTCCAAACTTAAACTGCGGTTGGAATCTCGAGGAGCCGCACCACCCTTATTTACAGGCCTTTCTAATTGCCAGGGTGCAAATAAATCAAAGAATTAATGAAATCGCGCTGAAAAGTCTGATCTTTTACATTTTCAGCGCTTTAAAACTTAATTGGCGTTTCTGGTATGAAATAATTACTACATGGGGAAATCTTTAAACGAAGAGGGGTTGAGGTAATTCCAATTTTCCATCGAGGCATTTTAAGTATCCGGTATCCTTGAAGAAATATTTCTGTGAAATATAAAATCTTGTAGAAATGCCCTGGAACGAGATAAAGCGTAACGAAGGGCATCGGAGAAATGTGTTGTTGCATCCGTAAAGACGTAAGATTTAAATGAGGCGGTTCAGTTTGAAAGCTAATATGAAATGAATGACGGTATTGAAAATTTGCTTTAATTTAATCACGCATTTTAAACATAATAATTTAATCACTTCTTTCCCAAAAGGATTTTCATTTTCTTCATTACTATGTCGGCATGATCCTTTTTTTTATTTTATTTTATGAGTCATTCAACTATCTTAGAGTGAATGAGTTAGGAATTATCAATGATTACTCGTGTTCATTCAAAAAAGCACTATTGTTTAGGTCCAAAAAGGGTTAATTGAATTTAATAGATTATAGTTTTCTATTAAGATGAAAACAAGCAATTCTCTAAAGTCATCACGACATAAATTCGAGTAAATGTTGAATTTTCCAATCTAGCGTTTCCCCCGAGGGGGCACCTCGAAATGAGGATGAGATGCTTCCGGCATGGTGGCTGGATCTCGCCATCCAGGAGGGTACACAAATGGGTGGGGGTGAGGAATCTGACTCCTTTCATCGATGACGGGACGTACTTCCTTCAGGGAGTGTTGTACCGTGGCCGGTGATGGCCTTTAGGACTCAACCACAGTTCCAGCCACTGTTGCTATTGCAGCTGTCCTTTCTTTCAGCCTTATGGTTTAAATCCGTGCGCCTTTGTGGCGGGTCGGAGTGTCAGTTGGCTGAATTACCAAGCTAGCGTTATTACGAATCCATTTTAATACGTCATTTTTATTAAATACCCAGTCCATTCTCACTTTTCTTATCGGCTGTTTAGTTTAGTTACATTAGCGCCTTTTTTTGAGGAAATACTAGGGCTTTATGGGGGTGAACTCATAATTTTGAACTCCGTCAAAGGGTAAGGATAACTCCTGAAAGGGTACAACCCTCTCCGAACTTCCACGCCACATCAGCGGAAGGACGCTTGCCCCAGACCCGCTTGCACGACGGTTCTTCGGTGCATTTGGGTCTCGAACCTGAAACCCTCCCCCACTGGAGCCGAGACCTTATCACCAAGCCACCGCGATCCCGCTTATTGTCTCTAAAACAATGCTATCGTTGTGTAGGCACAGTAGATTCAGAATCAAAATAAAATAAATATATATTTTGTTGAAATGAGAGAGAAATTTACTACACACATACAACTGAATGGCGTTCTGAATGTTTCTATTTTTAAATAAAATGCAAATAGTAAATCAGTTACAGTGGTCTCTCCAAAATTTTATCCCACACTTCCTTATAAGTATGTTTGTTCTCCTCCGTCTGCATAAAAAGTGTGGACTTAAAACGAGAACCTGAATGCCGCGAATGCTCAGAATGAGGTCCCGAATATGAAAGTTTTGCATATTGTAATGTGGCGAATAAAACCAAGTATGAATTTCAGACATGCATTCTTTTGACTAATTGAAACCAAAATTTGACAATAAAAGAACAATTATAAGATAAATGAACCAAATACCATTTATCTTAATCGATGCGTTTTTGAATGACCATATTTGCATGTATACAAAAGTAACAGCGAATTGTCAACACGTTGACAAATTGGATTCAAATTCTGATATGAATTGACACTTCAGATTTTGAAATTGAATACCAAATTTTATCGGTCTAGCTCTCGAGTTCGAATATCATAGCGATTACAATATTTTGCATATCACATGTACGAGAAAATAAAGCACTGGAAGATATAAAGGGTGTAAAATATAAAAGTCAGATGACATGACTACTGACTGAAATTTTGTCATACAATCTTTACCAAGTCACGTATAGGGCCATTCGTCGGACTTTGGGAATAAGAAATGCAATGAAATCTAAAAAACACTACTTTTCTTATTTATTTTTTACATGGTTTTGTAACATGTCCATGACTTCTTAAATCCTGTATATTGATTGCACAGGGAAATTAGTAAGCAAATAATTTTTAAATTGAATGCAACTGTGATTTTTATATAAATAAGTTATTTATGGACAATAAAATAGTACGATCCAGGTCTTTCGAAAACCGTTCCTTTAGAGACTAAGAAAAATTTTGAACGTATTTTTCCAGCAAAACAAATAGTATATAACAGCGATAGTTAGATTCATGAATTACGTTTAATTAATTCATTTTTTACAATAAAATAAAAATCAAGAAGACTTTACAGTTGCCAAGATGCCAAACATTCCAATCATTTTGATTCCCACGAGTAGCATTTCAGATTGGCCATCGTAATAACATATCCTCTGGCAATGGATTATTATTTCTCTCAAAATCTCGCTCAAACTATAAGCAATAAAAGCTTATCAGATCAGTATCCGACGGCCTTCCAGGAATCTCCGTCTCCATCATTAAGGATTTGCTCAGTGGGGATAAATCCTTCTGTGAGCCAGGAAAGGAAAGAAGATTTCCTTGTCTTCATGAGGACACAGGCGAAATGAGAGTTCTAGTCTCCCTTAACTTACTGCCGAGCTCATTTAAAAGGGATAGACCATAGAGCACTGGTAGCTCGTCAACAGGAAATCCTGTAATGCTGACACAATCCATCCGTAAGAGAAAAAAGCTGAAATGAGAATGTGTTTTTATGAAACAAAAATTTTGACGCTCATGATATGATTAATATTTTTCCTTTTTACCACTTGCAAAGAAGAAGCGTTTGAAGTTTATTCAGTCTAGTTGTAATAAAAATGTGCATTTAATTTTTTATTTAACACATGTTTTTTTTTGCTTATGGACTGGTGTAACTGCTTTACCAATAAGCGATTAAAATTCATCTTCACCTCTCATTTTTAATCGTCTCACCTAATGGTTATATTTCCCTGTTCCATTCTTAGTCTCAGCTTAAATAATTTACTCATTGGTATTGGGCAAACTGTTTACTTATGAGGAAAGACAACAGAAGTATCATATGCAATCGAGGGAATCACAAATCTCATTTTCTAAATAATTTGAAAACATTTGCTCCAGAAAAGTCCCCAACCCCTAAATTTTATGTGGGGGTCAGGGCCACGCAATAACAAGTTCGAGTTAATTGATATTTGAGAATTTAATGAGTGACAATATAGTTACGCTAATGATGAGGCACAAATTTTGATGAACAAATTGAAGATGACAAATTTACAGGATGAGACTACGAAAATCGGATTCAGAGTTAACATAAAAGTTCGTCTTTTATACAACACGTCGCAATAGTTCGTCTTACATCACCCCGTCTTAGCGTCAACTACCAGCAACTCTCGTTTCCCCAGCCAGAGACGCTGCTCAGTGGTGGGAAGTGAGGTACCTAGCACCGCATTTATTATGCATATAATAATGCTACGCTATTCTTTTGCAATTATGATCAAACGATCTTAATCTCAATTTTAAGAGACCAGTCATTCGGTTTTTATCTTGTTCGCTACTGACTAGCAAAATATTATCTTTGATTGTAAGCATTTTTGCAACTATACAGCACTTTACATTATGCAGAGATTTATTTTTAAAAACAATCATTACATGTTAAAATTGCTTTTCAAACAACAACCATTAAAAAATCCTGAACTTAAGGGATGGGAAGCTGATTTTTGAAGGTATCATTAAATACAGTTTTTTTCCCCTTTATCATCCACATTTTATTTCGAGAACTTTTGTCAGTGAGTCCCTCGTTGTTCGCTAACTGCCTAAACAGTGAATTTCGTCGCCGATAACATCACTCCGGTTGATGCACACGTGAACTCTATTTCACAAAAAATCTCCAGAGATAAAACAAGCAATTGTTCTCGCTCATAAACGCAAAATCAAAAATCCACTATTGAATTTCTATTGATCGAAACATTTCTAATTTAAGAGAAAAAGTTATTCGTCCCTGAGGAAGATAATCGAGTTGCAGTTTTTATAAACCAACTAGAAAGGAATGAATAAAAAAAATAGCGATTTATGCCTTATCTTTCGCATTGGACTTTATTGCAGTCCTGATTTTACGACTCCACAGCAATTCTCCAAAAGGCCGAGTTGATGATAACGTTCCCTCGATTACACTGGGGAAGGGAATCTGTGTTAGCTGCCAGCGTTAAAAGTTTCGAAGAAGAAAAATAGTTCGGCTCTTTGCTTTTGGTATATTCCTCAGAATTTTTACATCAAATTTGTTAAATAATAAATTTACGATGAATCCGCAAATTTCATTCGAAATGGAAATCTAAAGAATCAAGAATGAAAAAGGTTTCAATTTGTAAAAATGGCGTTTATGTAGTTTTTATACTCTTTTCACAATCATTGTGATTCCCTTGCTTTTAGCTTTTTATCAACTCATTTTTACTTTCTGGTACGCAAAATGTACAAAGAGAAAGTATCGTAACTATCAAAATATTCGTCTTAAAGAATTTAATATATATTCACATTTTAAACAGCCAAGAGTATATTTAAAGAATTGTGTTTAATGCAGTAACGCAAAAGAATACGATACCTCAAAAACGCACTGATTTATATGAAGTTTGATAAGTAATTTTTATAACAAAATCATAATCTCGTTCAAGCTTTCATCGCAATTTATGTAGGAAATGCAGAATGGCGGACTCAGGCATTTACAGAAAAAATGCGCATTACGAATCTTCTTTTTTAATAAATTAATCAATTTAGTTTCACATTTCAATGCATTTTAAACTTAATGATTTATTATTGATCTTAATGGTGTAGAGTGATTTTTTTCAAAGCCTTGATTCGGCATGCATCTTGGCGGATGAAATACAGCCTATGACTTTATTGAAAGGAAAAAAACCACCTTTGGCGACAAGCTTGCTCACACATATTATTGAATTTTTATATCGCTAAACAATCAACATGGAATGTTGTTTACTTTTTAATTTCAATTTGTTATTTGACGTGACTGAAAAATGTGAATTTAATTGAATGAATCAACTACAACTGACTGTGAATACAAAATAAAAAGTATATATCATACGAAATAAAAAGTAATGTAAGTGTAAAAAATAAAAGCGGAAGTGAAAATCCTATTTCGACGTTAATGTCCAAAGAAAGCAATCTTTTAAATCTGAATTTTAACATCGGTACAAACACCCGATGGAAAGTTTTGAAGGATAAATTTTAATTTCATCACAATATTAAAAACTTGTAAACAGATTTTGTAGTAAACTATATTTGAAACATTTATTAAAAATAAAGAATAAATTATACAAAAATAAAGTTGACATCATTATTTTTTTTTAATTTTAAGATAATACAAAACCCATTTTTGTCAAACTAATAGTTTTGAAAGTATTGGTCATTGATTTCTATAGATAAGTCATAGAAATTTCCCATTTGGCTATAATTAAGACTATTTCAGCTCTGCTTGACGCCTAGTGTGATTTCTTTTGCATCTTTTTTTCCTCTGACTGAATGGAGAATACTATGGATATTTTTGTATAATTTATTTAGAATACTAAAAGTCCTACTCATAGTATTCCAAATTAATATTTTACAACTCCATTAATTAGAGAAGCGATGAATTAAGGCGAGATCTAAAAACAGAATGAAGCCGTTCTAAAACGTTCGTAAAGCAGTTTGTTTACTTTTGTTAATTATCATTCGACAATAAGTAAAAATAGTGATAAGTACCTATCTTAGCATTATTTATATACAAGATGAGCAAGTAATAAGTTTCCAAATTAAAAGTTCTTTAGAAGGCATTCCATTTGCCCAAATGAAGTACTCAACCAAGAATCCACTTCGTGACTATCCGGCTTGCGTACTATCTGACCTAGTTTTATTTTATCATAAATAAAAGAGAAAGGCAAAGCGTTGCATTGACAAAATTGCTACGGCATAGGAAACGGGCGTCTGCTACGATACTCCTACGTGTCGTATGCAAAATACAAGTTGTGACAGGAATAGAGCAGCGTTCTGCTCGTTTTTCATTGCTTCGTCAGTGTGTAATTGTTGCTGCGTACAGTATTCGTAAATTGTTCTTGGGATATGTTTAATGTTTTTTGTGAAGATTTCGATATGATGATAAATGAAAAAAAAGTGGTAGTGACTATGAAGAGGAAATTGCGCTCTTTAAAGCGACTAGACTCTGGTGTAACAGCAAAAAAGATAACTTCGGAGTTATGAATTGGGAAAAGTACAGTGGGAGAGGGAGGGGCAGGTAAAAAATCGTGCAGAAATTGAAAAGTGGCGTGTTACACAAACTAGAGGAAGTGAAATAAAAGTAAGAAAAATCATTCACATTCTACATGGCCTGGTACTCAATAAGAAGTTAGTTAGTTTAGTTATATTAACGTTCCGTTGTAAAGCAACACTAAGGTTATTTTGGGACGGACCTCGTCATTTTGAACCGAGATCAGATGACGAGGACACCTGAGCTCCCGAATATACGGGACATATGGAAAATCTATATATAAATGAAATTTAGTTTAGATATACTAAATTTCTTTTATATATAGATTCATTTCACATTTACCGTAGCAATTGTAAATAAGGAATGAATTTTGGAACCAATGTATCCAAGGATTGATTGTAGACGATCTGTCTGTCTGTGTATTTGTTAACACAATAATCAAAAAACGCAGCAAACTAGAAAACTAAAACAATATTTTGTTAAGGCCTTATCATTTTAACCTTCGATCAAATTTAGAACCCTGTCATCTAAAGGAAAAGTCCAAATCCGAATTCGCTTTTCTAAAGTGCGTTACGAAACACAAGCCATGACGTACTGTGTATGTACAAGACGAGGAAACAATTGCCAGTTTTTCCAACACTGAAAACAAAAACAAATAAATGTATTAATATTTCTTTCATTTAAAATGGCATCTACATAATCCATTGTGCTGTTGAATAAAAAACAATTCAGTCGTTATTCTGATTTTTTTTAAATTATTAACTGTAACTCTTCGAAGAAGAAACATCAAAGGGCACGGTTTCTATGGATGTTCATAAAAGTCATTGCGAGCTATATAGCGCTTCAGATTACCTCGATAATAAAAGTTCTGTCGGCGATAGTTTGTTTCCTTATATATCACTCATAAAATATAGCCTGCAGCCACTGGGTGATCCCATAAATTTCATTACGGGCAAGATCAGCATGTCTCCGAGGCCTCCCCATTTGGAAGTTGGGATTCATTTGTTTTCCTTGGAACAACAACAACAACTGAACAAAAATGAAGATTATCTTCTTCCCATAATAAGGGGGAAAAGAAAACCAAGGATTAAGCATAATTAACTGCCGAAGAAGTATTTATTCGAGTGAGACATTGCCTTGCAAAGCAATATTACGCTCAGAGTCATTGTTTCTTATTTGTATTTCCCTCGTACTAATAACAAGACTCCTTATGGAGCGAATCGTGCATTGAGCAGTATGTTAGCAGGAGAAATTAAGCATTGTATCAGAGATCAGAACTCATAATTTTTTTTCTCTTCACTGAGAAATTATAGCATAGGATATGTTTTATAGGTAGGTCGAATAAAAGAAAAACACTGGAACGAAAATAAGACATGGCCTCCCCATTACTTCACAGTGACTGAAATGGAAAAGAGAACTTGAGCACTCAGGTAAAGCAAGAATTTAACCCCTATATATATTCAACATATATTATTTTAATTATTAATTTTATTAATTAACTTTTTTATTAATAAAACTTAAATTCTAAAAATGTTAGTTTGACCTATTTGAACGGCAAATATGACTTAAAAATTCTTAGCTATAGGTAAACTAGATTTCAGAAAGAGGAAAATGTTGTACAAAACAACAACAAAAAAGTGGGAAACATCTTTAACTCGAGGATTTATTACATCTTTCCAAAACTGGGTCAATAGAAGTGGCTTAAAAAGCAGGTTTATTTAGATAGACAAACGGTGTTTATTAACATTTTTAAATAATGAACGTCTCGAAATTTTCTTACTATAAGCTTTTTTTTTAACTCAACTGATAGAACGTCATGAAATAAGCTTATGAAGCATTGTAAGCTTCTGAGGAAAAATTAAAGACTTATAAGATTTTGAAAAATGGTGAATTATAAAAACTTTTAGCGATAATTCGGGAGTTATATTTCTAAAAAAATTGACGTAGTAAAAAAACATAATTTAACTGCGCAAAGAGCTAAAATGGATTTATAAATAATAAAATTAATTGTTTGCAAATTTTTAAACACGATAATGAGGAAAAAGATAAATTGTAATATAGTTAACTTTTTGACACGTCAATAAAGTCTTTATATTTAAACATAGAAATCCTAAAAATTATGAGTATATCTGTAATAGTTTTTGAAATATTTTAGATAAAATAAAATACAAAATTCTTACTTTAAAGCGGTAACGCCTTGACATGCCTACTTGTTAAAGGACTGATTATTGCTTCAAACAAGCCACCTTTAGCGATCAGTTTATTCGTTGGGAATATGAGTCGCGATTCATTTCAATGAAATCCCTTATGCGCAATTTAAAATTCGTATATATGCCTCCCCAAGAAATGCTTATTTTTAAACATCATGTGACAGACATTATAGTGCTGTTAAAAGGACAAGTGTACAGTTCACTTATCTTCTACGCGATATCGTATATCACTTCACTTCTTTTTCCTCATTTAACACCAGAGATTCCTTAGATTTCAATTACAGAAGAAAATCTCGTGATTAAGCATTTGACAAAAACTATGATGAAATAACAGTAGTTATCAGAAGGCAGTACTGTCGTTCGGATATTGCAAAATATTCATCTTCATATTTTAAAACAAAAGGATTGATCTAGATTTTCATCAAAACTTTATTAGCGGCTCTCATTTTCACAATCCAACCTTGGTAGCATAAAAATGGAATTGTTTATTTCCGGCTATCTCACCAGTGGTTGAGAAACTCTCATTGCATTGCTCAAAGGTAAACATACGCGTGGTGGACTCGGATTTTCTACAAAACAATGAAAACTATCCTTTGGATTCATTCATAAAAATTAAATTAAATATTGTTGTAAAATATAATTACAGATATCTTTGAAAATCATTTAAATCTAGATTGAAAAATTTTACAGCAATTAAACTTATATTGCCGCATTGAAAAGGGACAGTCGATTCTCCATGGCCGAATGGTCATAGCACTGATCTCATAATCAAGGGATTGTGAGTTCGAATCCCTCGATTCACAGTTTGTGTAAATATTTAATTAATTGATTTTATGCTTCTCTTTATTTCATGTTCCAGAAGATACTGGACATTTCTTTAGTTTACCAGACAAGTGTTCTGAACTTTTCTTACTGTCTCCAGAAAAGTATTCTGGAACTTTCCCTGCTAATATAAAAGCAGAAGATTTGTCAGTCACTGAGTTCAGAGTTGAGTTAATAAATTAGTTTAGCTCTCCTTCTTGTGTGCGTCATTGTGTTCCACACTAAAGTATCTACGTGGCAATATCATTGAAAGATAATATAACCTTTAAACCTTAAAACAGTGTAAAAAAACTTTTTATACGAGAATATTTTTAGAAATCGCAGAGTAAACGCTAACATCTCGCTTAATTTTTAATTTATTGATTAAAGTTTAGAAAAAAAACGAATTGTTCAATATATTCGCTTCCTTCAAGCATAGTTGTGAAAACTTTGGTCTGCCCTTTACAGCACCAATACAGACATACGCATATTCTTCTTGATTAGCAGTAGAATTTGTCTTTATCGATTTATTTCTCATGATGCATGCGTTTTAACTGCGATTATAAAATCGCGGTGGATCATTTCCAAATCAGATGATTTTAATATAAGATGGAATTTTCCTTCTTATAACAAAAAAATAGATATATTTAATTGGTTGATGCAAAAGATGTAGAATATTATATAGAATGTCTTAATAGATAAAAAAGGAATACTTAGGTCGCTGGATTAGTTTTTTAAGAAATCATTTATATTTTATTATCTTTGTTTCTTTGCTATTTATCAATGTCTATTTGCTTATACAATTAATTTTCATATTTATGAATTTTAAAATAAAATTTAATTATCAATCTTGTAGTTAAAACAAATTTTGTTTAACACTAGAATTTCAAGTAAGGACGATAAATAATTGTTTTATTTGTAAATGAAAGTCCAAGATAGTTACAATTTTTGCTTTTCCAGATGAAAAGCATTTCTTATCATGGTACTAGAAACAAACTATCTTATCTGTTCTTCAAATATGATTTTTTATTTATTTCTTAAAAAGTGAAATTAAGATGGTGTAACTAAAAGAAATTTAATCCGTAAATTTAAATTAAATAATAGTTAACAAATTATCACAATAATAGAAGTCAAAAAAATTTATTTTCACCTTTTCTGTCACATAAATAAAAATCTATGTTTTGAATTGGACCACATTTGAGGATAACTTGGGGAATTTGAAATATAAATACCAAATGTGGTGTCCATCCAAATCGCTTTTGACTAACCAGCTTTATGACAATTTTCCTCTCTTGTGACGGGAAAGTAAATTTCTTTTCTTTAAAATGTATTCACATTTTTTACTTCATCTGAGGCTCACTCGGCCATCTATTGTTGTGAATCGTTCGTTCTATATCACTAATAGAACTACACTTTATTCATTTATTAATTTGGTTATTAGTGATTAGCAATAGCAACATCAATATCCCTGTCATTCGCATTCTAACAAAATAATAACTTATTTTCATAACATAAAACTATTGCACAGTTGAAAAAAGGCAACAGTTATAGTTTTACACAAAACTGTATCAAAAACGATGCTGTATTCGCAGTTCATATCTGGCCCAATCCTGCTAATTGTCTGAATTCTCATGCTTCTTTCTATAATGTTTGGTGTCAGTGATCGGGCTGTAATGAAAAGTTCTAACATCGTGAAGTTCATATGTAAATAAATGGATACTCAATCCCTTTGTCGAATGTTTTTTTTACTGTAGTTGCCCAACCCTCGGGGGGGGGGCCTCGAAATGAGGATGAGATGCTTCCGGTATGGTTGTTGGATCTCGCCACCCTGGAGGGTACAGAAATAGGTGATCTGACTTCTCCCATCGATGACGGGATGTACTTCCTTCGGGGAGGGTTGTACCGTGGCTGGTGATTTTCCTTAGGACTCAACAACAGTTCCCGCCAATGTTGATGTTGCGATGGTCCGGCCATTCAGTTTTATGCTTTAAATCCGTGTGCCTTCGTGGTGGGTTGGAGTGTCAGAAGTATGACTTATTGTAGTCCTCCTCGAAACTGTACACATATTAATTCTGAACAGTAGAAACGTCTAAACTAGTTATTTTAATATTCAACGATAAGATGCTAATTTAAACTAAAAATTCTTATGTATGAAATCCTAGGGAAGTGTCGCTTTTGTTTGCATAAGTATGTTTTATGATTTAAAAAGTAGTAAGCGTTTTTAATATAATCTTTTCTTTATTTCTCATAAAAAAGTATCACTTGGTAAAATACACGAGTTAATAATAAAAATAAAGCAAAAATTCTTCCCATTGATATTGATCTCAAATGGAATTTTACCACATTTTCTTTTTTCCGACTTTAATTAAATTTCTTTTGTCCGATTTTTAATTAACTTCAGAATAGTTTTCATTTTTTTTTCATGTATGATTTTATTTTGTCTAGACTTTAATTGTTATTTTTTACTTTATAGAAAAAAAATGAAAGGCATGGCTTTTGCATAATGGCATAAAAAAATAATAAAAAAATGCTCTAAATAATCCTTTGCTTACAAAAACCAAAATGAAAATGATTGGCGCTGCTGGATAGATAATAATGAATACCCGGTTTTTTTCTATATCAGACACGGATTGTTACTGATAGTTCAGTGTACTTGATACGCGGTAACTGATATTTTCCTCTTCGGAATAAAACCGGGTACACAGTAGGTATCGATTCTCGTACTTTCCGAGAAAGGTAGTTGATATTAATAAGAATATAATTCCGAATTGCTTTGCTCGGTGAAACTAAATCGCTTCTTCAGGAGAAGTATTGATGACGATACACCAACAGCCTTGGTTTTGACACGGTAACATTTCCCACTTTTTCCTCACATGTTAATTGGTATTTCGACTAGATGTAACGTCACCTGTTTTCTCCACACATAGTTAAGTGCATACGAACCGCCAGTGGATCCTTTTCACTAGGAAAGTCATTGTGTCTGGTCAGTCGTTACTATCCAGGTGTGGGAACACAAATGTGTGCTCCATCGTTTCAAATAGATCCATCATGTCTTCAAGGGAAAGGAATGTCAAAACATCCAGATGCTAAACTTATTTCCTTTATGAATAGATTCCTCAAGTCATCAAGAAACCATCAATCACCAGCAACCGTTGTCATTAAATGTCAAACCCAGGTGCACTTCAGCCAGTGTTAGCTGCGAAGAAGAATTCTTAACAGACACTCCCTCTATCTAGTGGAGACCATTGTGAAATTGTTGCTGAGTAGCTATTGGGTGACTGGAACTCAAGCTCCCCAATGGGAAAACCGGAGGCGGATATCTAATGGAAATAAAATGCAGTATTTTTGTTGTTGTTTTTTTTCTCGGGAGAGGGGAGAAAAAGGCTTAGAATTAGAATTCAAAGGGCGTAAAAGTTGTTTCTGATTTTTGAGAAGCTCCTTTTGATTCTTTCTGAATTGGTCCTTTGGATTCTTTGATTGAAAGGGCTTCTGTATTAGGATTCCTTCGATAAAGATCGGTGGATTTCTGGAGCGGCCCTGGAGTAGCCGTTAACAAACTGTTAGTGATTTTTTTTTCTTGGTGACTGATTCGCCGATTTGATCCAGGAATTACTTCGTGATTGAACTGTTATTTGTTTGTAAATAATATTAACTAGTTACGAACAAGTTGTAACGTACAAGTCTGTAAATAAAAGAATTATTTTGTTACGCTATTCTATTATTTAATCGGTCTTAATCAAGATATTTGATCACTGTTTGATGGATGGAGGAGAAGAGGAAAGATATGTGATATAGTTATTATAAGGAAAGAAAGGGATTCTTCTATGGTATGTTCATTTTTACATGTGAGAAAGAGCTATAATAGCTGGGGTAAAACATATCTAGGTAAAAAAAAAAAAGCATCATGATACGATTACCGCCGAGACAAGATGACTAACCAGGATTATCTACTTAATTCTTTATGCCAGATTTATATAGTATAAGAGTATAATATAGAAAAAGAGATTATTAATTTAATCTAAAACCTGATGCTGAATACTTGACACTCTTGATCTGTATCAGTTTTGTGTTTCTGAAAAACAATCAGGTTTATTCAGTACCATTCAATCTTATGACTGAGATAGATTGAAGCTCAGTTTTACTGGAGCGTCTTCTGAATAAAGCTTGATGTGACCTTCTGCACAGCAAAATCAGTTTTCTAACAATCATCAAGCATGAAATAAAAGAAAATGAAGGCTAGGCCACAGCTGACCTACCTACTACCACCTACCACGTTTACATTAAATTTCGCTTGTCATGGATAACAAAGTGGAATTCAAGGTCTGATTGTATGAAGAAAAAAAAAAGAACAATTTTGATGACCCAGAAGACTTAAAATATCATAGATATAAGACAAGAATATCTTCAACCGTTCTTTGTTGCAATGAGTTGGCTTTTCTCAAAGAGTTGAAAATAAAGCAACAATTTGCATTAAAGAATCGTTTGATCGTTGTTATATGGAAGTAACGAAATAACCAGTTGTGATATTTATTTCATTGAGAATTCCCAGCGCCTAGTAGTACTTACAGTTTATTGTAATGGCAATCAGTATTAGAACAGGAGTGATTACAAAAATAATAATATTCTTAACATATGATTAGAATATTCTCAAAATAACTATATTCTCAGCATGAGTGATCAGATTTAGACCAATTAAGAAGTTTGTGAAGTCTACATTAATTCCCTAAAGTGGGATAAAAAAAAAGAGTGGTTCAATTTATGTTTAAGAGTTTTAGTTTATAATAATGGGCAGATTCAAGCAATATTTTAAAAACTAACCGTCATCAGTACCCGTTCTTTATTCGTTTAAATAAATATTGTTGTTACTATTGTTTTTGCATGTTTACACTAATTATCATTGTTTAAGTTATGATCAAAGCAAAGAAGGCCGAGTTTATAATTTTGTCAAATACTGTTTATTGACAAATTTTATGAAGGGAAAAAACAACCCATTTGAGTTGAAGAATTTGATAAAGGAATAATTGAAATTAAAATTGCATATTAGTAATTCTCGCTATTTTCATTTTTTTAATAATCTAAAAGCATTGGCATTTTCTAATCTAAGATTTTTGAGGCATAATTTTACACTTTTCTAGTAAAATTCTTTTCATCCAGTCTCTTGACAAATTATTCTTAAATCTCTAGATTGCTAAAATATGTTACGCTTCAATTAAAAAGTATTTCATTTGAAAGTTTCTTAGCATTGCGATGGACATGTATCATCTAGATGTCGCGATCAAGTTCTTCTCAGCTCCTTCGTTAGCAGGTTTTCCAATGTAATTATTTCCCTACAATAATGCCAATTAACTTTTAAATCAGGTGTCGTCCTCGACATCTGACAGCGGTTCAAAATTACGAGATCCACTCCAAAATAGCCCCAGCTTTGCTTTAAAACAGGGATGTTAATATAACTAAACTAATTAACTTTTAAAGAGCAAATGATAACTGAGGCAACCTAATTTCATTACATTCGCTCTCCAGCAATCCGGAGAATCTGTAAATAAGGGTCAATGGGGACTCGATAGTTATTTTCCGAACAATTTATGTTTTGAAGAGCCTTTCTATTCTGAAATGGAATTTAGAATAAGAGCCTTACAAAATATATTTGTCCAGAGAGAGAATTCGCTAATTAATTGGAATTTCGATTATAAATTTGTTAAAATAGCTACTATCTTTATTCTTTCGTAGAAAGAGGGGGTTCATTTAGAGTTACTAGCTTTACGGTTAGATCTCCATTTTATAGTAAATAAAATATATTTCAGTCGAAAGGTGTACATTTCATACAAGAATATTTTTGAAAAAAAGTACATAAATAATTGCTTTGTCCACTTTGCACAAAATTTTATTGCGTATTGTATTGTGCTAAATATTGCAGTTGACTGCGTTTTGGGAAATAAATTCTATACATTTTTCATGCAGTTTTTTTTTTTCATTATAGAGTAGTGGATAGTTTCCATTTATAAAACTATATCCATAAAAGCGCTTGAAAATAATTCAACTGATGAGATAAATTTTATGCAAGCAATTTTCATATTTTTACTGTTAATGAAATTGAAATTTCTTAGTATTCTTTTGCATAGTTACAATTCAATTTATAACATTTATAGTAAATAAAGATTATTTTGTGCAATAATTTTTTTTTTTTAATTTCTAAAGCAAAAAACATACTTTATCTTTCCATGCGAGAATGCCATACTTTCTCTTTCAAATCCGAAAATAAAAAGGAATGAATTATCACACCGAGATTGTCCTAGAAACCGGGTCGCTTTGTTCTTGTGGATGAATCAATCATTAATATAGAATGCAAAGATAAAGCGTTATGAAGAATCGAGTTAATTATATCTGCATCTAGAGCTCCCTTTCCTTCTTGGAATGCACACATGTAACAGTAACTAATCTTATCCTGAATAGCTTTTGGGGAAATTCTGCTCTTCCATATATCGCAGGGGATACATACATATCCGGCAATAATTCTTCCATCCCCGGCTCTTATAAATTCCCAGCTCCTTGTTTTACGAGCATTCCACCGGGAGCGATATGTATGCAATTCCTTTTTATTTATTTTCGGGCCAGAGGAAACAACAACAGGAGAGCCCTAGAATATTTTACATCGGTTTCAGCTGGATTTGCATGAGCAGAAAAGTAAAACAATACTATTCTTTAAAAGCGAGGCCAAAATATTCTGACTTGGTTGTTTATATCAATGTTTCTTTAAAAAATGTTCTAACTATATCGGATTTCATCACCAGTTTCATTGAAAAAAGAAACCTATTACATCCTCAGCATATAGAAAAAGAAACATAAATGAATTTCTGGTAATAATAAAAGTGAAAGAGTGTCTCTGTATGTCTATGTTTATTGACTTTCAGTAGGCAAAATAGGTGGACTTAGAATTCCCAAATTTGGCATTGATACACTTTGGTGGAGAGAGGGTTAAATACCTCGGAGCCTCATTTTTAGAAATATAAATTAGAATTTTAATGAAAGGCTGAAAAATTTATTGGATAAACTTGATAACTTTCTGAAATTTATCACTCAAAAATTGTTTTCCCCATCATTAAAAAAATTCAAATAATTATTTTTGTCAATGATATCAATTTAAATGTGAAGCATTTGTAATAAAAAAATTATTTTTATATACAATTTTCAACTATACTCGTCATTGTTCAAATGAAATTTATAGCAGTTGCATTACTCTATCTTCTCTTTTGAATAATCGATGGCGATGCCTGATTAGGTACGCATCCCACAGTGCATTGCGATTGTAAATAATGAGATGTGATGATGTGCTGTTAAGGTCTGCGCGCGTGAATGCGTGTTTTGTGAAATGTGATCATTAAAGAAATGCTCCCGAAAACATGGATCCTCTTGCTTCCTCTGTACGAATCATAATGATCTTCATTGCACCACAAATTAAAATAATTTTCCTTGTTTTAAGAAATAACTTTTAGTGAGCTTTCAAGAGCAAATGGATGAAGAGTTTGCTTATTTTTCACACTCTTTATCGTTATTGTAACGAATATTTTAAGTTTCTTATTTCATTTAATTGAAACATTTCAGAAAACTATAAACACGATTTTTCTCTACGATATTAAATACACCAGGAAACACATTTTTATAACCGGTTAATGATTATACATATGATTCTTTAATTCTTATCAGTATGTTCATATTCAAATGGTAGGTTGAAGGACATACTCATGTGATACGTGAAACGTGGTCCAATGTAATGGTGGTTTCAGCCTCAGACTTAAAACGAAAAATAAGATCGAATACATTCTTCTAGATAAGTGTGCATTACGTTATCACAGCTTTATGTATACATGGATAGTAAATATGGATCACAAGTTAAAGTTTGAAGATATTTTACAATTAGATGCATGAGTAATAAGCTATGTGTAAGATATTTAAAACAAACTTCGGCATTGAAATTTAACCAACCAATAACGAGGTGACTGCAAAAGCGGAGAGCGATAAATAAAACGGAATTTAAATGTGCGTTGCAATGTACCAATGCTATGCCTTGCCTTTATCAATTAATTACGATAAAGAAAACTAGGCCGGATAATCGCAGATCGGACTGTATTGTACATACTCGGAACTGTACTGTATAATCAAAAAGTTTCGAGTTGTGGAAGTTCAATCGATCATCAGGTATAAGGAGTAATGTTGATAAAGAGTTTTCAACTTCTAAATTTCAATGACTATCCTCCTGAAACAAAGAAGAGCTCCGAAATACATAATCGCGGTTTTTTACATCGATAAAACTGTTTGTTGTTTGTTTGTTTCTTATGGCACTTGCCACTGACAAGCCCGCTGTTACGAAGACAGCGATTTAAGCCTGAGGGGGACGTCTCTTATTTTTTATAGCAGCGCCAACTAGGGCCAAGAGTACGACTTTGCCACTCACGCATCATTCATTCGCTTGCACAACCCCTTTTTACAGGAGGGCACATTCACACATCTCACAGATAGAACAACAGAAGAACAACCATGCCCAAACCGGGATTCGAACCCGGGACGCCCAGATCACGGGGAAGACGCGCTACCCCTATGCCAGGACGCCGGCCTCAATAAAACTGTAGGACCATATAAATTTGTATACGGTAAAATAGGTAAGTTATGAAAATTTTTATCGTTATCTCAAAATTTCATATATTTATGTAAAGCTTTTCTCTTCGCAATATTTTTATCTGTTTTCATTCTGTTTGCAAATGTTTTCATACTGCAAAACGTTTACATGGCAATGATAAGTGAAAACACAGTTGTGAATCCAAAACTTTCAAAATAAGAAGAACACTTCAGTAGCTTGAAATAAAAATGTACTTTGGAACTCAAATTGTTCCTCCAAGAAAAATTAAATTTCCACTAGAAGATTCGTACGCTTCAACGAACGGTTTCGATTTTCCAGCAAACTGGGAAACAGCCGAAACGAAATCATTAAATTCCTACGCATGGAAGAATAGCGAGCATTCCTTATGGCAAAATATCATATGTCTTCCTATTGACAATTCGGATCAAATATTGCAAAGTACAGTTTATTTAAAATATATTTCCTATCGTCTCAGAAGTCACAATCCTTTTCCTGCATTTGTTCATATTGAGAAACATTCTTTCAAACTTCGTGCTAGCACGAACTAATTCTATTTGTCAATTTATCTTTATTATTGTTTAAAATTATGTAATTTCGACATGAATCATGTCGGAATGAAGGCAACATCATAATTAATTTTGTTTCTCGATTTTATATATATATATATATATATATATATATATATATATATATATATATATATATATATATTTGTTATACAAAATCCAATATTATAATATTAGTTTTTGGCTGCACTTTAAAATTTGGCTAAAATAAAATATGCATCATTTTGGCCTAAAAAGATTATCATTAAAGAATTTATAGTGCTCGTAGCTATTGGCCTATAAGAATTATGTTTAACACACAATACAATAATTTATCATAGTTCTAACATCTCCTTTATGCATTGGAAGGCTGTTGCTCTGTTTAAACTTCATTATTTCCTCCTCTCCTCACCGGTGGCCTGGTGGTAAGGTCTTCGCTTTAGAACCGTAAGACGTCAAGTTCGAGAACCGATTCTACTGAAGAATAGCCGTGAAAGTGGGTCTGGTGCACGTTAAATTCGGCAGTGTCAAACGCTCTCCAGCTTGTGCAATGTGGAAGTTTGGAGAGGGGGATGCCAACTCATCTGTCGTCCTCGTCATCTGATCGTGGTATAAAAATACTATATCCACCCCAAAATAGCCCTAGTGTTGCTTTAAAGCGGAACGTTGTTATAACTAAACTAAGCTTCTACTGGAAGAAAATAATCTACTTAGAAAACAAGAAGTATTATGCTGTTTTTTTCTATTAAGTTACTTAAACCAACAACAATCAAAAACAAGACGATTCTATTTCAGACTTTGCAATAAAAACAGTGATTGAGTATTGAACACCATCGAGAAGGAGGAATCATCAATGATTCATTATTATTATAACAATGAGGGAGAAAAAATAAAATATAAGGAAATATACAGTATAACTGATGAATCGACAAATGGAATCTCAAAACAAATTCATGCCAAATGTTTCAAAGTCTTCGTATAAGATCTATTTAAAAGAGACAAGAAAAAAAAAAGTTTAGCGGCTGGTCGAGGTGTCAGAGAACTTTGGAGAGAGCAAATGAAAATAAACCCAAGTAGCGGTAGCGAAAAGCTGTGGCATGACATTTAAAATGTACATATAGAAATATTACATGAAAATATTTTTATTTCCAGATATATCAAATTAATTCATACGATAAAGATCATTCAAGATTTTGCAAACAATTAAAAAATACATTTCTTTTTCTATCTTTATTATTTTCATACAGTTATGGATGAGTTATTGTGGTTCTTGGAAAATACTTACAACCTGGCTGTTCAAGAATAAAATCATTCGCATTAGATTCAAATTGTTGTTTTTAACTAAATAATTTAAAAATTACGAAAAAGAAATTTAGCATTCCTACATCTGCATTTCAAACTAAGTGGCTTTTTGACTTATTTAAGTGGAAAATTATGTTAAAGTTCAAAATATCATTCGAACGTAAAAACTTTTAAAATGATTTATTCGAGCATAAGCAGCATCGTTCCATATTTAGAGCTCAGCTTTAAAAAAATAAATAAATGAAACCCTACTGGATCTTTACTTTTGATCATTTGTTATATTCCGAAAACTCAACCGTGATTGCCTAGACCGAAATGATGCACCATTACGTAATTTCATAAACTTTGATGGCCGATCTTCAACTGCTCAGCGATTTTTTTTTACCTCTTTCTGCCGATTTCTACCTCACTAAAATAAAATCGTGCCCACATTTAGAGCTGAATAAATTTGGAGGATTTTATCCTTTCTCACTGAAAGACCCCAAGAAATATAAATAATATTTCAGGATGAAAGAGTATCTGAAGTAATAAATAAACTAAAAATAGATCTGTAGGTATTTTTAAAGATTACAAAACCTCCATAATGAAAAATGTAAGTATCCAGATTTTGAAATGCATGCACTTCAACAATAAGTTTAGTTATATTAACGTCCCATTTTAAAGCAACACTAGACCTGTTTTGGGACGGACCTCGTCATTTTAAACAGCGGTCAAATGATGAAGCGACACCAGAGCTGGCACCCACCCTCTCCAAACTTCCACAGCACTCCAGCAGGAGGACGTTTGGCCTCGACGGATTTAACGTGCACCAGACCCGCTTACACGACGGTTCTTTGGTGGAATCGGGTCTCGATCCTGAAAGCCTCCGGTTCCGTAGTCTGGGCTTGTCATTGCGGCCCACTTCGACAAGAAATTGCATATAAAGTCAGTTTTGTAGGTATTTGTAAAACATTACAAAATACTATCTTTTATTCAGTGGTGCTTATAAATAATTATTTTTAGGAACAATAATAATACTTTAATATTTCTTAGCGATTATTAAGCTAAAATATTAGCTATTAACTTAATAATAATATTATAGAAAATTAAAAAGTCTATATATCCAGTGCAGAGTATCAAAAATTAAACATAAAATAGTCTTCTCTCTTTATATATATATCAAAAGTTTAATTTGAAGACCTGAAATTGTCACAAACAATGAGCACTTTAACCTTATATTATTAAAATTATTGACATAAAATAATTCAAAATATTTTCTTAATAATATCCTGCTGTAGAATTTCTTGTTTATTGATGTGTAGAGAAAATTAAAAATAGAACACTCTTGTTTTTTTTTTTTTTTTTTTTTTTTTTTTCCCCTCTGTCTTCAAAAAATCTCAAAAAATGTCAAAATGATTTTCCAAAAATACCAGAGTGAGTTTGTAAAAAGTAGTAGGAAATGTCACTCACTATAATTTTCATGATATCCCTTCGCTGTTTTTTCCCCTTTCTCCTTTATCAAGCACCTTTTTTTATTAAAACTTATTATATTTACCAGTTTTCGATTTTTTGAACGTCTACCTACTTACATAACGAAAAGATGTGGAAATATACTTTAAAAATCTTAACTTCAAAAGCAGAGAAGAAATCCCATATTGATTGAAATAAAAACATTCTTTGAAAGCCCGAATGTTGCTTCGGGAAGTTCCTCCGCCTTACATCCATTTTCTTCGACGAACGAGGACGATTTTCAAGCTAGCTCAAACAACAAAAAAGGAATCATTAAATTCCAACGCATGGAAAAACAGAGCGTATTCTATGTAGCAAAATCCATCTGAACTTTTGCCTTTCTGCTGACAATTTGAAAGAGCACCTGCTGCAAAATGCAACTAATTTAAGTAGATTTTCTGTTGTCATAGAAACAATGGCACAGATGAGTGTTCTCGATTTTACCAGTTTCTGTGTTTGCTTTTGTTTCACGGCTTTCTTTTCAATCATTCCATCTCGAACAAATGCCAAACGTCACTTTGTTTTTTACATTCAGAGAAGATTTTTTTTAAAAAAATATTATGAGAATTATTAAGTCTTCAAATGGTTTCTGTTTATTTTTCACACTGTTCCAAGGCAAGGAGAAGAATTATTCGCCCTTTGGGACTTTAGTTCAGAAATGATGCTCTCCTTATATTTGTTTTTTTTTCAGACAATATTTCCTAAAATTTTCGTTTTTTTAAACGTTTATCCTTAGAATTTTTCAATTAGCCTAGTTACACTTATACGTGGAGTATAAAAACATAGACAAAATTGTAATTATCAAAATATTCGATCAGCAAATTTTGATAAATCATCACATTTTCAACATTTGAATCAGTAAAATCCAAATTTGTATTTTATGTGCCTGCCCCTTTCATGTGTGTAGGAAATATATGATGACTGAATATGATCTTCACGATATCCAACAAGATGTTGACTATCTACCAATCTATCTTTTCGAGTTCAATGTGAAAACAATGGCTCAAAACCTCAAATTACTACATAAATGAAATTCGAGATATTCTTTTGAATCTAAAAAAGGTCAAATGTATAAAATTTTTGACTTATTTTACAAAGAGAAGATGTCTCAGATTCATAATGATTTTTTTTTCGTTGAGCTGCGGAACATAAAACGACGAGAAACCTTAGGGAAAGGCAGTCCAACTGGTTTTTCTTTTTTTTCTGTACAAATTTTAGAATGATTTCAATTAATACTATTAATTTTTTAGAATATTTTTTTTTAATTATAAGCATTTTATGTCATTCTTAATATCCAGCGTCTGGTCAAACAAATTACGAATATTGAAAAGTCTTGAATTGAATTCCAATTTTTCTGCAAGCATGAAAGACACAAATGGTCAAGATATAAATTTGGGGGTTGGGTTAGCGGTTGGTAGGGCATTGGATTCGCGTCCCTTAGGTTGCGAGTTCGAACCCCGCCAGCCGAAGACTCTCCGTGTGCGTGATGGCTGGCGCACGCATAAATTTGTCGTGGTCACAAATTCCTCCATTTCGAGTGCAATACCACTGGGGTCACTGGATCAGGGGCGATCGTTCTCTGATTCAGGTCTAAATTACGATCTGTGGATGAGTGAAAGAAATGCATGAATGAAGTTCGCCCCGTAAAAAGAGTTGTGACGTGTGTGTAGCTAAGTCGTACTCTTGGCCCTAGATGGCGCTATTGAAAAAACAAGAGACGCACCCTTGACTTTAAATCACTGACTTCTAAAGTCAGTGGGCTTATCTATGACAAGTGCCATTAGAAACAACAACAACATATATAGATATGTTTAAAAAAGATCTTTGTAGCTTTTTCAATCGCATCTGCATTTCAAAGCAAAACTCTGATTATATCAAAATTTTTAAAAAACTCCAAATTCTTTTTCCTTAACTACTCCCTTTTACTATATTCAGCTTGGATATGAAGCCAGAAGTTTTAGAGTTAAAGTTATTTCAGCTGATACAATAAATTTTAATACATTCTTGCATATAAAGGATGTAGAGAGAAAGCATTGCAATCGTTTAAAAATTCACACTCTTGGAGTCTCCGTGTTTCAGATTTCCCTGAGTTCAAAAAAAAAAAAAATGTTTCCTTTCTAATATACGAAGTATAGAAAAACTATTGTAATCTTCAAAAAGTTCGAACTCGGGATCTTGATGAATCGCCATGTTTTAGAACTGCTTGAGTTCAAAAAATACATCTTTGGAAAACGTCTGTCTACATACTTGCGACAAGGATAACTCAAAAACGCCTTGTACAAGAATTGTTAAATGTTGTATATGGTCTTTACACCAAATTCGTAGATTCCTAGCAGATTTTGAGCTCATTTCTATTCGGATAAAGTTTGTCTGTCCAGCTATTCGAATAAAAGTTAATTCGATAAATGCAAAACGAAGATTGCTAGATGGATAAAATTCGGTACACCGATTTAACATCTATATTGTAGAATCCCGTCTAATTTTGAACCAAATCGTACCAGGGGTTGAATGTCTGTCAGTCTATACTTTCGGAAATACGTAAATGTGATAACTCAATGACTTAAAAATATCACATTTGGTATGCGATTTTATGACTACATTTGTAATTATGTGTCAAATTTTTGTTTTAATCGATTGAGAAAAAAAAAGGGTCTGAAACACAAATTTAATTTTTGTATACTATTAACCGCTTGCCAGTGGTGACATAATGGATTCGGCAAGATTGCTAAATTCATGCTAAGGGTTAATATTTTGTAACTGTTGTACGCCAATGGCATGCAAGACGGACTATAATATGAATTTGAAAGTACATGTAAATTAATTGCACGTAATTTGAAGAATATAAGAGCTAATGGTATATATTTATAGAAGATGGATTTTGTTGCAGACTGAGCCCAATATTAATGTATTGCAATGGTAATTTTCTGTCTGCTATTAGTGCAAGTAAATTATTACTTAATAAAAAAAATTATCTTTCAAATATACGTGTGATTTTCTGTTATTATCCGAAACGAGCAGTTTGCGAGCTATTCGGGAGAATTATTCTTAGGTGTAAAATACCATTATAGGACAAAACTAAATTTGTAACTTTCCTGAGTTTGAAATAGCGGCACATCCATATTTCTCGGGCAATATGATATAGAAATCATTCTAATAATGTTTTAGGTTTAAACAAAAGTAACTTAAAAAAAAAAAAACTCTTTGGGGGGGGGGGGGGAAAGATATTCTTCTATACTCCATGTAGTTAGATTCCACGAATAATGATAATATTCAGTATTTCAGAATGTGGTCATTAACTAAGCAATTAAAGCAAAAAGAATTCATGTTTCTGAAACAAATAGGTTAGGTGGAAAAAAACTATTGTATTTTTTTATTTTTAATTCAAATGTAAGTATAAATCTTCCGCATCGATTTTTCCTATTCATGCTGCAAACGCTTGTTTTTATGGAGAAACAATTCTTTTTATGTCTTTTTAGATATTAAATGGCATTAGATATCCTTCCTCAACGAAAATAAATTATCCTTAGATTGTCACTTTTACTAGTCCGAGATACTTATTTTCAGCGGGAAAGTTATCTTTATTAAAGAAAAGAATGAATGATGTCTCTTTTCTGACGTACAGTTGCAGTTTATGTATGTGCATTTCTTTTTTCCTTTTTATTCGCAATTTTACTGCATTCAGTTATCAGATGCAATTGGCAGAGTGATTTAACTTATTTCCAGGCAGCTTAAAATATAAATAAAACCTTTTGCGTATCTTACTTGTATTATTATAGAGTGTCGATTCTAATCATAGACTAAAAATTAATTTTAAACTGTTTTAGATGAACATGCACTTCTAGCGGGGAAGCTGCTATAAATGATATAAAAAATTATATTTACTGTTGTTAAGTCCATATCTACAATAAAAAAAAAAAACAACTATGAAACCTGGGTTTTATACTATTTCCTGATTCTATTAGTCAATTTAATAAAATATTTTAACACACGGCGTCTTAAACGAAAAAAATATCCTCTGCAATCAAAACTGATCGAGTAATAAAGCTTTTAACTTTCGTTATTTTGAGCCACTCAAAGGTGATGACGGAACTTTATCATTGCGATATATCGTCCAACACATACCGATATTTTTCGATATATCTTGATATCATTATTTATTTATAGCAATTATAAGTTTTAAATATTATCTCTTAGCATATTCACTGATTAGAACGAATCCAAATAAAAGGAAGTTTCAATTTCTATAATAAAAATATTTGTTTTCTTTTGAATAAAAATATTTAGAAAATAATTTTATTAAAACCTCTTTAATAAAACGTGTCAATGCCAAAGCAATGTCTGCATGTTACAATTTATAGCATTGCATTTAAAACAAGTATTTTTATATAATAGAATATGATAGTATTTATAGAAATATTAACAAAAATTCTGTATGAAGGTGAAAAAGAATGAAGTGCAACAAAAATAAACACTTACCGATAACCAAAACGAAATCGAAAACGCAAATTAAATGTGAATATCGATTTATTGTGAATTATTATTCATGATCATTATTTGGATATAACAATATTTTTCGAAACTGGCATCAAAAAATCGATTTTTCAAAAATACTGATTTTTTTCGATAAATCGAAAATTGGCGCAGCCCTGCTCAAGGGCCACCTGAAAGTATAACCATGAATTGATAGGCAGAACTTCCTCGGGGTAATCATTAAAATAGTCTAGAATCGCATGAACATGTGTTATACAAAGCTTCATAATTCAGTCAATATTAATAGTTTTGTTTAAAATGTTACTATGAATTTTATAACTGGGATCGGGGAATGAGATATAAAAATTTAAACTTCATAATCTTTTAGAAACACATTTTGTTTTTACTCAAATGGCATAAAATATAGTTCTTTATTCAAAGATTTTTTTCCAAATGGAAATATATGTCTTTTTCTAACGTTTTAGAAATTAATTAATGGACTATAATTCAATCGAACTCTCGGTGTTCATTTATTTATTTCTAGAGCCGAGCACATATTTATTTGAGCCAATTGCTTACAATATCAACTCAAAATTAAGCGCTTATACTTTCATTTTACAAAATATTCGTTATCAAAGATTTTCTAAATATTGTTACAAACCTGCAATGCTGCTTCCCAGCACGGTTAGTTCTGTCACCGGAAAAACTGATTTACAATCATCTGTATTGGATGATGCTCGGGTGTCGAGCCAGTAATCCCAGAGCTTGGTGACAAAATAGATAATCTTGAAACTTCGCGAATTTTAACTATCCGTCCATTAGGAACCGAGATACGCCTAATTGGCCTAGAAGGTTCTCGGCCCGTCTCCCGGAAACTATGAAAGGACGTCAGTCTCAAGCTCCAAGTGGTCGTGGTTGGAGTCGTAGTCAAGTATCGAGTTCAAGAGGATAGCGAAGCAAATGCGGAGTACCAGCGTTGTGTCGTGTGTGGAGTAGCCAGTCGTTTAATAGTGAGTCGGCAGTTGGATACAGCTAAAGCGTGGAGACAGCGAGAACTTCAGCCGTTTGGAGAGATCGTAGAATTTGAATATATTAATTAATTGTCTTATGAAGCTATTTCCATACTTGGAAGTATTTACTGGTACCAGCTATTATCTCATTTTTAAACTGAGAGTTAGAATTATTGACATTCATTTTAGGACATTTTCTAAAATAATAACTTCCGTCAAAATAACCATCGAAATACAAAAGATGCTAGCAGAGAAACGATGCATTATGAATGCATTAAAGCCAAATATATTAAGAGGTCGAAAACCTGATATTATGCTCTTTATATTTGTAATACTATCAATGATAATATAGGTTTAAATTATCTTATGCCCTTGGCACCACAACATTGATATGACCGTATTGAAAATTCCTTGTTTTATTCTAATTGACACTGTGCAGCATCCATCCTTATGGAATATATATCCAATGAATTAATCAGCATTCCGACGGATGATGATTACGAAATAATTATTTTAGCTTCTCATCATTATTACATGCATTTACATACTAACTGAAAGAATTATTTTTATTCAGAATGAACTGGATAGTTTTTCCCACTGCAAATGCCCCCTCACCCCCCCCCCTAAAAAAAGAACCGGTGAATCTAATTTTGAGTGCTTTGTACACAGCTTAAATCGAATTGCACGAGAAAAAAAAAGAAAGAAAGCTGCCTTCCGCCATCTTTTAATCTCACTGGTACTTAAGATCTTTTTTATTGAAAACGATCAAACACTGGGAAGAAACAGGAGAGTCCTTTTTCTTGTGTAATGGGGCGCACTGGAGAAGTTCGGAAAAAGTGTGTCTTCCAAGAATAAACGAAGCGAAGTGGTTCGTGAGAACTCTTCTTCCGTTTGGACAGACCGTTCACGTAGCCCACATTTCAGGAGCTTTAATTTGTCTCCAGCAGTGAGGGAAATTGAGTATAATGAAGCTATTTTAAAAATCTTTTTTCTTCCTAATCTTCTTAGCCAGGAAATGGGCGAAAAAGAAGAATTTGAATCGTAGAGATGTTTCCCTTTGTTCCGAAGTTTCTTCCTCAGGAAAAAAAAAAAAAAAAAAAGCAAAGACAAATAAATACTTTTGCGTTTAGATCAGTGAAAACTGTTAGTTGGCTTAATGATGAGTAAGTGAGATTCTTTCTCCTAACAGGATAAAAAAATAAGTAAAATAAAGACCAGAAGATGTTAAAGGTAAGCTAGATTATTAAATGTCATTTTAACAAGTTTCAGGCTACATCAGCCTAGTGACATTACTGGCTGCAAAACTGGACGATAACTTAATCGAGATTTGATTCTACCACAGACTTGCCTAATGCTAGCAAATCTATCGGGATAAAGTGTTTTCCATTGATATAGCTAAGAAATTCGAAAGGAGTGGCCTCGTTGATCTTTGTCGAACTAGCATGATTTAAATTATTTCCTTCCAGCTCATTTGACTTGACATCTCTTGATTTTTATTTCTTAGAGACGTTGTGTTCGGCTGATTATAATATATCTCCTGTAAATTAAAAATTCTTCCAATTCCAATTAATAACCATGTTGTTTGAATTCAAGAAATCTGCCCTATTGCCAAAAATTAAAGAACTGCATCGAATATACATAAAGCGAATGCAACAAGCTATAGGTTACGAAGTGCACATTTTGAATAAGTTTTGTAAATCAATAAATGTTTTACTTAACAATTTTTTAATTTAATAGCATTTAGTAAATGCATTATATTCCTACAATTCTGCCCTTATTATAGTCTATATATCTAATATTATCTGTATTGTACTGTTATATTCCGAAAAAGTCTGGCCCAATTCAATAAATACACTTTTTAATATCTCTAAAAATACTGCGAATAGAAAGGTGAAACTTTGCATGTTAATAAAATAGTACGGTATATAGAATATTTTACGAATAGGAATCCGTTTGAAAACTTGTTTTTCTATTACCTTCATGATCAACCTCCATTGAAGCCAAAATGATTTGACATAATTGTTCATCTTATTTAGGGAAACTTTATAATCGCACATTTTTTTAGACGATTTTGACGGTGTGTACAGAAAAAATTACATTCATATTTTGTGTTTTAAATATTTAATTTAATAGCCCTTGTTCATAACTATTATTCTAGATCGTAAATTCTATGGCATGATATTCCACCATGGCTTTTAGATTGTTTCTGAATTATTGATCAAGAATACGCCTTTTTGGAAAGAGCGGAAACGTATCCTTCCATCCATTTGCCATTTGAAAAGCGCCATTTTGTTCGTAAACAAAAATTCTTAGTAATAATTTAAAAATTCTTAAAAAATAAAATAAAACTTCCAAAAATATAACTGTTGTGAAAATAAAATTTTCCATTCAAAGGATTTTTTTTTCCGGCGAATAAACTTCGTTTAAAAAATGAGAGAACTTATGAAAAATATGTTCGCTCATTTTTAGAACTACCACTAAATATTTTCAACTTGACTGTTACTTTAATCTAATTTTGCGTAATCTTATCTTAGACCTTTTCAACGATCATTTTTGTGTGATTCGGTTTGTTAAATGATTTAAAGCTGAATTTTTAATTGGAAAATGGCTCCTGGAAGAGAATACAGTATTGATATGAAAAAATTCGTAATAAGATTATTTAAAAAAGGAAAATCTTATCATAAAACAGCTGAAATTGTTGGTAGAAGTGTAAGTGTATCCAGAAAATCATTGTAAAATTGAATGTTGAAAATAAATGTGGAAGAAAAAGGAAAGGCATTCTGATTGATATCGCAAAAAGGAAAATTTTGAAAGGAATCAACATTACTCCTAAACTAAGTGTAGTCTAACGCTGCAGAAACTTCTTAAATCACCGGCAGAAGTGTAAGTGCTGAAACTGTGTGAAATGTAATTAGACAAGATAGATATAAAAGTTGAGTCGTTAGAAAGAAACCGTTCGTCAATTTGCAAAATCGGAAAAAAGCGTTTGGAGTTTGCAAAAACTCATCAATTGAAAACCAATCACTTTTGGAAGAAAACTATATTTAGTGATGAAAGTAAATTCAACCTTTTTGGCAGAGACGACGGTACGGAGAAAGCCCAATACTGATTCGAATCCAAAAAATTTTAGTCCTACAGTTAAAACAAGGTTTGGGGTTGTATGGCTTCATCCGGGTAGGAAATTTAGTTTTTATAGATGGCATTATCAACCATATAGTTTCCTTGAATATACTTCGAAATAATCTAAGGAAAAGTGCTAAAAATTTGGGTTCAGATGGAAATTTCATTTTCTAGGACAACGACCCCAAGTAACGTCAAAATTGTGGTCTTTTTCTTAGTGAACAGCAGTTACACACACCACACAAATCTCCCCCCCCCATATCAATTTCACTGAAAATCTGTTGTCCACACTAGAAACGGTGGTCCACAAACACAAAATTATAAACAAGAGTCATTTAAAATAAGTGTTGTAAGAAGAATGAGTTAAACATATCTTCAGATACCACCAAAAAGTTGCTCGAATCGGTACCACGCCGTTTAACCTTTATAAAAGCCAAAGGACATGCAATTAAATAGTGACACTTTCTTTGTATGCGAGATATAACAAAAACTTCTTTGGTGTATTCTCAATTTTTTGAGGCAAAAATCTGTATATGTTTATTTAAAATGCTTCTGAAACTTTTCAAATTAGAAGTTTTTCGTTGATTGTTCTTTATTTCTACTTTAAATTAAACCACTTGTTACGGGAAAAAACAAAAACATGTTTGCATTCCTTCATAATGTATTATTTATATTGAAAGCTGAATTTATCAAGTAAAAGTAAGTGTATTCTCAATTATTTGAGTCACTGTATATATATTACGAAGTACGGAAAATGCTTTAACAAGTCGCAGTTTTCATAAATAACGGAAACAAATAAAACATCAGCGCTGTAGTTAGAAGCAAAATGGAAATAAACCAGCGGAACTGTCTCCCCAAACATTTTCGCATACCCCCAGAAAATACCTTGCATGGCATTGACGTACATTAGCTACGAAATATTAACCTCCGGCATGAATTAAAACATTTCTACTGATTTTATCTTGTGGTCCTTCGCACGTATTTTGGCGATTAGTCCCTGGCGTGCGGTTGAAAATATCCGAAAGCGAATTTGAATTTTAAATGCGTTCTCTCCAACTGATCAGAACAAAAATTAGGCTCAAAACTACACTTTTAGTCACAAAAGTGCATACCAAATTTGATATATTTAAGTCATTGCAATTTTTAGTTATGGCGTTTATATGTTTCTGAAAGTACAGACCGACAGACGGTGAACCTATAGTTGGATTTGGCTCAAAATTTGACGGATGTCTACAATACAGATGTTAAATCTCTGCGCAGAATTTCATCCACCTAGATCTCTACGTTTTGAATATCGCATTAACTTAAATTCGAACAGCCGGACAGACTTCCTCTGAACGGATTTTGCTCAAAATTCTACGAATTTGGTATGCAGGGGTGTTTGTGGGACCCCAAAAAATCCCCTGAAACTTTTACGGACTTACTACCGGCATTTTGGAGTTTCGAGAAGGGGGGGGGGAGAAATGAAAAATTACAATTATGAAGTATTGAATGACCTAATTAATAAAAGTTCAATGAATTACTTTTTTTGCAAAATTAATAACCATAAATTTTCAAACATATAAACTACTACATTTTATGCAAATATTTTAAATTACCTTAATTAATTCTTTTTAAAAAAATTATCTAATTTCTGCTGCTTTTTTTTTATTTTCTGATGTTTGTGGGCTTGTCTTTCTTTTGTGGTGAACTTCATAATTGCAGGAAGGTTGACTTTTATTTTTCTCATTTACAGTTGAAGAAATTTCCTCGAGAACAGCACATGCAGAGGTAGAAGCAGTTTGCTTTTCTGCTAATGTAGAAGGTTTTTCAGAGACTTTTATGGGTGACTCATCTGAAATACATGTTTTTAAGTCGTCTTGATATGTTTTCCAACTTCTGTTCATATTCAGTAAGAGATCTTTGTGAATTGGATCAGTCATTGGATTTTTTGAGCCATATTTTTCACATGAGGTTTCTTTAGTAGCCATTAAATCATATTTAATAGTCTGCACTGCATCTAGGGAATCAATCTTAAGAGAGGTTCTATAGTCAGTGACAAGTGTATCCATTAAGTTGAATGCACTTTCCACTAATGGGCCATGGAAGCAGCTAAGGCAGGCTTTGACCAATTTAGCCAATGTAGGATACTTATAATCATTTGTGAAATCATCTTTTAAATTAAAAACTTTAGACCAATATTTATCAATTGTACACTTGACTTGATTTCCACTTTCATCAGATGTGTAGAGCATTTCTTTGGTGATATCAATATCACTCTGGTATAACCTTATTTCAGCTTCTACTTTTGACTTTTCATTATCACTAAAAATATGGGACATAAAAGATGATAATTTTTCAAAAGCTAATATTGTACTTGTTTTACCTCTTAGCTCTGGATCTAATGCTGTAAAACTAATTAGATATGAATTTTTAAGGGGTAATTTCTGTTTCATGTGCTGAAATTTCAAAGTGAAATTCTCTTGCGTACATAAATAAAAAAATATTTCAATAAGCGAAATGAAAAATTTACACGTGCATCAATAAATGAAACGAAAATTTTACACAGCGGAGAAAAAAAGTTGCGAAGCGATCAATGACAAATAGCTAATACGGCGAAAAATCCCCCTTCTCTACTTATTGGCGCCACGCCAGGAGAGATAAGACCTTTGAACCCAGAGTCACGTGATCGCACATCTGGTCGAACGAAGTCTCTCCCTTTTTTTTCTGCCGCGCCTACTTGCCGAAAAGAATCCAGAAGAGAATGTCCGAGAACCGGGGATATGAGTCATAACTCGCAATAAGGAAAGAACAAAAAAGAAGTTTTTTCCCCCTTTTCACGCATTATCACTGCCTTTGGAGAAAGAAAGGAAAAGTTTTCACCACACACACTGACCTTGCGTTTTCTGCTTTCAAAGCAAACAAAATTACCCAGATCAAAATAAATAATTCATTATTATTTCTACTTCCTTTTGAACGACGATCCCCGGAATTTCCGGATATCGAAGTTCAAAATCCCCGGAATTCCGGAGTTTCCCCGGAGCACAAACACCCCTGGGTATGAAGACCAAATTTTATCCATCTAGCTCAAAGAGGTTTTTGTGTTGTCTTTGTCACAAAGAGACAGACATTTTCCGAATTTAAGGAGGTTTGAAACATGGAGATTCGTCAAAATCTCGAGTTTGAATTTTTCGACGATTACAATACTTTCTCTATATTTTGTATGCGAGAAAGTAAAAATGCCAGTTGAAGCATTTTCTTAAAAAGTATTTTTTGAAGCTAGCCCTAAACATATATCGCATTTCTTCAAAATTTAACAAAATTCATCAAATGAAAAAATTTTATTAAAAGAACTGCTTTAAAATTATTTAAACGAAAGTAAATAACGCACACACCCTCTTCCATCACAACTTCATGAGTTTGCAAAATAACGGATTCAAGGAAGCAATGATATTATTTTGAATTTCATAATAATAAATTTTACGGCCAAGGCCCGAAATCGGCCAGTTTGCGTTTTGGCCAACGTTGCTGTAAATTTACCGGCCAATGTCCGATCTTTTCTTGATTTTAGACTTTGGCCGACCGATTCGCGAAGTTTCTTGGGAGATCGGCTAAAGTAGGAAGAAAGAAATCAAGAATAGATTATTTTACACACTGTTAAAAATGAGTACTTTTGTGTACTGTGTTTTTAAAAGTACAAATGTTTCAGAAGCGAGTTCAAATATAAGTGACACCTCTGAGTTAAAAAATAAGCTTGTAATATATAAAAATATGATTTCGTGTTATTTTGCTCTCATATTAAAGCTATTATAGAAATTATTCAGTGAACGTATATGCTGTAACAACGTGAAGATTAGATTTGCGCCCTTCAAAATGGCGAATTATATCTTCAGCAAATGCGTTGTGTATCGTGTATGAATATAAAGGCAAATAGAATACTCAAGTGTCAAATACCTTTAAGGGTGATCCTTAGTCTTTTTCAGCTCCATAATGTTAAAGACCTCAGGAACGTGGCACACTCCTTTCTACCACGTGCACGCCGTTACATCGGAAACGACAGATGTGCCGCCGACAGGTCAATCTACCATTATCACATCGGGCTTTGGCCAAGGATTCACAGCCACTTCGCGAAATGGCGAGCCAAAGTAGAATATATAATATTAATCGCAAGTACTTCGGACTTTGGCAAAAACGCGAATTGGCCAACCAATTCGCGAACTTCGGGCTTTGGCCGTAACATAAATACCATTGTTATAATGTGTTATATCATTGTAAACTGTGTCCAAAACCAATTCCTCAACAATTAGGAAAATTAAAGAATAAATACATTCATGCAAATAAAATTTGTATCTTTCAAAAGCTTTTTTTAAAACCTTTAAAACGGTACTAAAATAATTTGTGCGATAATGTGCTTTGCAGTTATGATGAAAATACGTTAAATTCATTTATTAAACTCCGAATTAAAAGTTTGAGAAATTCGTTTTTAGCGGGTCTCTACTGCCCTAAAACTAACTTCCCAAATTTCATACTCCTAACTTCAATGGTTTATGTTGCGCCTTGCTCAAGACAAGCCTTTATATATATTGAAATCCAAAAATCGAGATCCAACAGTTTCTCTCTCTTTCCTTTAGTCAAAACTAAAATTTGGCAATACTGGTCTAACAAATAAAATAAAATAAAAAATTAATGGATGGATACATTTAGAAAACACCGCGAAAGATAGCACGATCAATGAAAATTTAAGGCTTCGAGTTAAAATTTCATCACATTAGACTTCATGCGATTGACTAAAATAATTACATACCACAATTAATTACAATTCAATATAATATAGTTTAATACGTGTAATAGGCCGTTCAAGCGATTGACGGATTGTTTTTAGAGCAGCTTCTCCCATGTTCGATATATCTTTTTGGAGCTCCAAATTCACCCCGCTTTTCCCAAATTCATTCAAATTTTCCATTGATCGGATCAATCTACATATTCTTCTTTAACAACACATAAAAGTTTAAATATGTTACTCACCAGGCATAACTTAATGTTTTAGATGTTGAAGAATTCATTTAAGAATTTCGAATCCAACAAGTATAACAAATTACACATTTTGTACTGCCTCTTCCAGATAAGTATTTCTGTATTTTAATAAATGGCAATGAACAAGGTTGAAGAAAAAGGTAGGAAGCAAAAAACATTCTTTGAATTCTTCCCTTTTGTTGGCTTTATTTTTTTATACATCCAGTGAACACGCCTTTACGACCATGATTTCGAAATAACATATTCAAGTTCTGGGGAAATAAAACAAAAAACTTTGTTTGCTCTTCACAAGAAAATTAAGCACTTTTAAGGTGCTTAAAAGTAGTTTTCAAATTTAAGCACTTTTCATGACATTATGCACCCTGTTTCATTCTTGCAAAAGTCCATGATTTCCTCAGAAAATTTTATTTAATTATTCAAATTTTTTTAAATATGTTTCTTGAAACTACTTATTACTTACACCATTTGAAGAAACAAGATGTTTCACCACAATTCTATTTACAAAAAGAGACAAATAACTTGAGAATACTGAAAGTTTCAAATAATTATTAATTTCACCTAAATTGAAAGTAAATTTTATAGAAACTTTTTCAAAGCGCCTCACACAAATGCTTCGTAACACCAAATTTTATTTTGGAGGATGCGTGATTCTTATTAAATGATAAATGATTTAAAACTGCTTAATTTAAATAAGTAAAAAAAAAACACAAAGAAATGCTAAAAAATTGGAAAAATAAAATCGTGAAGAGCTACCAGTTTTTCTCTTATGCTGCAAGACGCAAGCAGTTGCATCCCTTCATTCTAAGTATTTCCTGACTGGATGAAATGAACACAAACACCTCTCCGCTCTTCCTCTCATACATCATTCAAACGGTTTTCGATAGAATTACACAAATTCGAAATTCTTCCCCTTAGAGCCTTACATAGTGTTTGTCAAGATCCCAATACCAGAACTTTTGGATGATTTAATTTTGCAAAGGGGTATGCAGTAAAATTTGCATGTTTCTGAAATTCTTTATTAAGCCTTCAGCTTATCTTCCATCCCATTATATATGCATATAAATATTTTAAATCTCATCCCTATTTTCATAGAATAAATATTTCTTGGTGCAAGCATGGAAGGTTTCCATATTTAATAACTGAATTAAACCTACATGTGCATTTTTTTTAAGTGTTACTGGCATTTTTTGTGTGCACATCTCCCACTGCCCAACATATTAAAATAATAATAATAATAATAATAATACAGATTTACAACAATCCCAAGAATGATAAATTTTGATTCCAAAATAAGTGGGAAAGTGCCATCCATATCTGTTCAATAAACTAACTTTTTTAATTGATTTTATTAAATATAAAATTGGATGATATTCCCGATTTACATTAATAATTGAAATAGCAAATAATAATAATAATGATAAATAAATAATTTTTTTTAAAAAAACCAGGATAGATCAAGATTTTGCATTCATATGAAAAAAAGAATCCTTATCTAATGCATGATTATTTCTAAAATCTTTCTATGGAAATCACATTTATTTTACTATTCTTTGGATGAATGAACTTTCAAGAATTAAAATATATATGTATATAAATGCACAAAGAGAACAAAGCAAATATATTTTCTCATTAAAACCTTTGTTGAAAAATAAGTACACATATACGATGAGTGGCACATAAATTGCAGTACGACAGATTAATAAAAAAGTATACAATCTTTTCTATAAAAATATTATGAAAATGGTTATACACATGAAATAGTAACTTCCATCTTTGGCGGCAAATGAAATTCATGTTTAAAATTGTTATGTATAATCGTATATATACACATAAGTATATATATATCTCATTTAGTAGGTAGAGATCCAACAAATGTTTCTTTATCAATTATTTTAATTAGAGCATCTTTGATTTTCAGAAAGTGACGCTTGAACTCAATACCATCTCCCTGGAAAAAATAGTAAAAATATTTGCATCAAAAAAAAGTTGATCATACATTAAACAGATTAACATTTTAATCAGCAATAAATTAAAGAGTCTAAAGAAATATCTCACTTCTGACATCACAGAGAGTGATGGAGCAAGTTAAACAATCTTGATCTAACAATCTAATAAATCTCAAAACAATTTATATATTTGCTCCAATTTCTTCTTCAAACTATGAACAATTTTATATGAAATAAAATTCTGTATTTAAAAATCAAATGGAGTAAAATCTTTTTTTTTTTTTTTTTTAATTCCTACACTTGGACTAATTTAAGTTTTCATCTCACATTAAGATTCAAATTATTCATTTGAATTAGCATTACAGTAAGATTTAATTTAAATTGTATTGGTGTTTTGCAAATTATTAATATATTTAGCTAAGTTGTTATTATTTATGTTTAGTTTACTTATTTCTCAGATAACAATTCATTTTTAAAAATAAATAAAATGCATAATGCAATTTTTAAAAATTTAAGCTGAAAAATGACTTTTTTTTTTTATTAAATCAGAATTACTCGGAAAAAATTTAAAAAAAAAATGATTTCAAGAAAATGATCAATTTCTATTTTTGTAGTACAACAATGATTGGTAAAAGTTAAATAATTCCGAATTTTTCCAACACAGAAAATTTGCACAAATAATGACAATGCCTAAGATAACAGGTACATGTGCAAAGTATCTTAATGTGAAACATTAAGTTCCATATTTGTATGATATACACAGTTGCATTTGTTGTGCAATTGTTACTTCACAAGATACCATTTACAAGCTATAAAAGCAATTGCTGTTTTCAACAATTTTTAATTATAAATTTTAATAAAAATTTTTGAACTTACTCTTGATCGCCGAAAATCTATGAGAATTTTTTCTTTCATAGGAATCAGATTTGCCTTGAAAATTAGGTGCATTTTTCTTCTATCCTGTGTAGTAACTGTCATCTAAAACGGTTGAAACAAATAAATAAATTGTTGGCGGGGAAAATTTGCTGAATCTTATTAGAAAAACTTGAAACTATCTAAAATTAAATACTAATAATCTAAAAATGAGTTCTCATAAATCAAGTTCTTCAGTAATTTCTGTTATTCAAAATCTTCCTTTTCAATTAAAATATCCTGTGAAAGCCTTAAAAACCTTTAGAAAGAAACCAAGCAGAAGTAGATATTTTTTAAAAACAAAAAGGATAAAGCGGAAAAAAAATCAATGCAAAATCAAAAATAATCAAAATAGAAATAAATATAGAGCTAAAAAGTAATTAATATTTTTTTTTCTAAGTTGTAAAATAAAAGCACTAATTCCTTGGCATTATAAACATTAAGCTTATACACCTAATACAAATTAATGCATTCAATATATTTTCTTTTTTCAATGAATTTCATTTTAATAAATAATAAAAACATGAATGATTTTGAAAATTATTTTCATTAAGTAATTACTGTTAGAGAAATTCTTATAGAAGAAATGACAGGCAAATAAAAATGTAAAACATAGGCAATAAAAGAGACTTGATGATTAAAACTAACCAGTATGAAAAAAAAAATTAAAACTTATTAATTACATCTCATAGACTACATTATCATGACTTTTAGCAATACAATAATAACATGCAATTATATGATTATAATAAAATATAATATACTTTGTTTTATGAGCATAAGTGTTTCAATACAGATATATATATATTTCAAATTGTTTTACAAGTTACCATCAGTAGCAGGAATTCTTAAGCAATGAACAACAAATACTAGTGGAGTAGTGCAGAACATTAAGTGATAAATAAAAATTTGTATATAACAAACTTTAAGATTCCTCTATTTTTGGAACCAAAAGGAATAAAGAAAATCATCTTAACTAAAATATTTAGAAAATTAAGCAAAATTTCCAATATAATTTTATTAACTCTGCTTATCCCTACCTTCAGCTTAACATATAATTTGCTTTCTAATTCTCAATTTTTGTAAATGGCAGTTTTTTCTGCAATTATGAAATTTCTCATTTAATAATATCATAATTCCAGTTAAGTTTAAAAAATAGTACTGAAAATAACCACCAAAGAAACAAGGCATAAATGTGAATGGGCACTAAATAATACAAACAGTGATATTATTAGTTTCTATGTTGGATACAATAAGTTCATTTCATTTTTGGAAATCAAAATATCTAAATTCATTCAATACAACATAGGGTCATACTTTTGAGCTGTAGGCTCCACAAAAAGTAATTATTAGAATGAAAAACATCTTTTCATATGAAATTATAATAAAGTTTTGAACATTCTCTCTCTTTTTTTTTAATATGACCAACCAAAAATTTTGTTAACATAAAATTAAAAATAAAATCACTAAAATCAAGCAAACATAAGAAAAACAAAATGAATTTAAAAAAAAAAACTGCAGATTTACTTCAGTTAATACCATTCAAGTTGTGATAAAGGAAAAAAAAAAAAAAACTATGATGTTTTATTATTCTAATTAAATAATCATGAATGTGAGCTTAAAGTATTTAAAGCAACTTATACATTTGAGCAAACTTTATTTTAAATACTATGATAAATATTCTGGGAAGTAAAACTAGATGTTTAAAATGAATACTATTTAAATTAATTTAACTTTACCTTTAGCATTATGTGGCAAAGAAATATACATAACATTTAAAAGTGATATAGCTGCTTATAGTTTTCTACTTCCTGCCAACTTAAGATATTATTAATAGCAATACCAACTCAAAGATCCTAAACTTTTACCTGTTGTTTCCCACTATGCTTCCAATTGTAATTAAGCTTTTCAAATGCTTTTGTAATTTCTTCATATACAGTTTCAATATCCATTCCAATACAGAACCTTGTTAATCTGGTACCAATTGGCAATGGTGTCTGTTAATTAAAAAAATTAATTAAGTAAAAAGTAAAGCATTTTCTAATGAAATGGTTATTATTATTAATGAATATACAGAGTTAAAATTAATGATTTAGCATATAAAAAATTCCATAAAAATATAACTAAACAATACACAAAAATTATTCATAGATAGTTTGAAAAGCTGTATGCATGGAAACAAAAATGAAATGTAATAGATTTAATTATCTAACCTAATTTGAGGGAAGGGCAGGACTGATAACAAAAACCAAACAGGCTAGAGTTATATAAATACCTACTTTCTACTCCTTCCATATCATTATAAAATCCCTTTTTATAACAGAGTTTGTTCTTATTACTATATCTCCAGAACTTGATAAATGCATGCTTTCAAATTTGATACAAATCTATCAAACTTATCACAGAAAAAGGAAGTCCATGAAAAAAGACACTGCACACATTTTAAGAAAAGCTTTATAATACCTAAATTAAGAGTAGGAAACATAAAATCGATATAATGCAGATTTTTAAAACAAAACATAATCTGAATTCTTACAAAATAAGTCCTCTGTTTATTTGTCACAAAATAACATTCTCCAAATATCGCCCAAGAAAATTAATAGCATTTAAGTTGAAATAGATTAATTAAATTTCACGTAGAAAAATCATGCAGCAATTTAAAAAATGTTTAATGAAATAACATAAAGGTATGTTAATGTATTTTAACAAGAACGACATAAGTTGTTTGTATATTCCAACATTCCTTTTTAACTAGGTAATGTACTTCTACTTGATATATATATAAATTTTTAATCTTCACTGTTATGAAACATGGTAATAGTCCCTTGGAACTAAAGCATATTTTAATACAAATAACTTGCATACTTTTTATCTATATTTTTAGGGGGGGGGGTATTTTTACACAGTGATTAGTTTATAAAGAAAATTTTATATTTCATGAAACATTAAATCATGTAAATAAAATACCTTTGAAACCATTTGAGATGAAGAGAACTGTGATGTCAATATCATATTTTCAGGATCAACAGGTTGGGAGAAACTGTACCCAATGGTAATGCCACTAATATCCTTAGGCAAACTGTCACTATTATCTTCTCTAAGAAGAGGAGCAGGCTGTGAATAGGACATTTTAGAAACACTGTCTTCCCTACAAGGAGAAATATGAAAACTGAAGTAAATAATACAGAAATTAATTTTAAAAAATAAGATAAATATAGTCTGGATATAATCAGAATCTTATTGCTTTCTAAAATCCGAAATTTCCAGATTTGCAAAAGCCAATCATTATTTTTCTCAAACTTCATACATTTTGTTTTTAGAATAGTTACGTGATTTATAACTGATAACGCTACATAGGTTATCAAAAACCTTGGGTTTTACAGAATGAACAAAATCCTACAATAATGATAATCAGGATGATGTAGACAACAAAATACAATGTATTGTTGCTAAGGTTAAAAGTTGCTAGGTTAGAAAATGCTTTTAAAGACCTAGAGTCAAGATTTTAATAATATTTAATTGAATATCTTGACAGTTTCCAAACATTTTTTATAATCCATGTCATGTAGCAAATTTCCCACCTCCAAATTTGTTAGCACGTTGAAATGTTTGCATGCACTAAACTAACTTTTGAAAGGTTACAAGGGAATTTACTGTCTATATCAAAATCACTTACTGCTCTACAGAGCTTCAAATTTTTGAAATATATAAATATAACAATTATTTATTCAAATTAAATATAGTCTGTTCTGCTGCCAACATGACAAAGACAAACTGAGCTAAACCTACTAAATTTAAAGCCCTAAAACTAAAACTTCAATGAAACTGCTTGAAAATTTATGTTTTTATAAATGTTTGTGTATAACATTATATTTTTTCATTTATTTAATATTTTATGTGATTTATTTTATTCCTAAAAATTCTTGAAATAGATCACAATTAATATAGTTTGGAATACTTTCCGTTTTCAGTCTGAAAAATCACATCATATCATTCAGATCATATGAATTTGTAAGAGAAAATTTCAAATTCTTTTTTAAATTACATGTAGTTTGACAAGATTTTCAATTTATAAAAAAATTATATAATATATTTTTGCCTTTAAACAATTTTTAAAGCTTGTGAGATTAACTTACTTAAACTTAAAATTTTTACAAATTAAATTCAAACAAAAAATAAAATATTATAATTGTTGCAATGCTACAGCAGATATATCATTACTAATATGCATTTTAAAGAAGTACATACCAGTGGCTGAAATTAACATATTAAAGTACACAATGCATTTAAATCATATTACAAATAAGTCTTTGTTCTCATTATTTTATTTAAAATAAAACTTTAGTCTGTCACTTTAAAAATAATTACCTCAAAACACATGGTTGTTCCACATCTGAACACAATCGTTTGTATGCTGGAGTATCAGCTACAATTCGAGTGGTTTCTAAAAGATAATAAATATACAGAAACATCACTAAATTAAAATATTAAAACATTCTGAAAAGAGTAGGAAGCAGTAGATAAGTCATTTCTTGTTTGCTCTAATATTTATCTAATTTCTAATCCAAAGCAATATTTCTTTCATACATTTTACATATTAAAAACAAACAACAATAAACTCGTCTAACAATGTCTGAAATTGAATTACAGGATTAATCCAAGACAAACTGTATAATAAGCATGTTTTCAAAGCTTAATGTTTTAAAAATATTTGCTTAGGTAAACAATTCTTTTTAACTACAATTCATAGTAAAGATTATTAAAAGTTATATAAAATAAAAATTAACAGACTGAATTTAAATTATAAATATTTTTAATGCATTAAATTTTTTATTAAATTTGTCTTAAAATCTATAAGGGGTGTTCAAATGAAAAGGTACAAAATAACACTGTGGGTATAAATGAAGACTTTATTCAAAGTATATATCATAAGCCTGCGCACAACAATTCCATTGATTAATGAGCCGAAGGATTCTTTGTTCCAGAATTCCTGCGACCATGACGAGACCCAGTCCTTCACAGCGCCCTTGAGTTCGCCATCTGAATTGAAGCGCTTCCCTTTCAGATGTTTTTTCAGGGGACCAAACACATAAAAATTGCAGGGCAACATCTCTGGGCTGTAGAGAGGATTTTTTAGCTACTCCCACTTGAACTTGATCAGTTCCGCATGTATGACCCTGGAGATGTTTGGATGTGCGTTATCATGGCACAAAACCACATCTTCTGCGAGTAGACATGGTCTTTTGTTCTTGATGGACCTGCATAGTCTTCGGAGTGTCTCGCAGTACACAATGAAGTTAATGGTTCTTCTGTGCTCAAGGAATTCAATAAGTAGCAGGCTTTGGATGGCAAACTCAAGGACACTGTGAAGGACTGGGTCTTTTCACGTCCACAGGAATTTAGGGAACAAAGAATCCTTTGGTTTGTTAATCAATGGGATCATAGTGCTCAGGCCTATTTGTATGAAGTTTGAATAAAGTTTTCATTTATATCCACAATGTTGTTTTGTACCTTTTCATTTGAATACCCCTTGTAGAATATAAAAAAAAATGCAAATATATTATTTATATATATTAAAGAGAAAATTTTATATTTCAGATTATGATTTTTGATTAATCATTGGTGAATGGGACTTCAAGCAAAGTAGTTACATTTTCCTGTTTCTTCTGAGACTGTACCAAACCTTGCTACGTTGAAAGCTAACTGCACAGAGCCTATTCCATCAGTAGAGATAACCTCATTGCATTGGCAGATAAGATTGCAGGCAAAAAGCTATATTATGATTACTAGTAATTTTTTTAATGAACTCTATTGGACGAGCAGATTCCTCATTTCAATTTGGTAGTAGATACCCCACCCCGGCTAATGACCCATTAAAAACCAATCCAAGATATTCGCGAAAAAAACTAATAAATGTCAGGAAAATGTTTTGAAATGTTATAGAGTACCAACTGTGATGGAAAGAACACCAACTGTTCTTTGAAATGGAACTCGTACCATTTCAAAGCAAACAATGAAAGTCAGAGCTCTTAGGACTTAGAAAGGGCAGTACTTGTAAATACAAATTATTTAGAGTTTCTTGAATACAACTGACATGATATAGTAGTGTAACTACCTGCTATACGGAGATGTATGAAAATTTTCTATACTGTGACAGATAACACAAAAATTTCTCTTAAATGAAAACCAGTAACTGCAATAACAATATAATGCTTCTTGACAGAATGCCGGAACTTTTTAAGTCCAGAAGATTTTATGAACAATCCTTTGCTCACAAAATTTAAACAACAAAAAAAGAGGGGGCACGAAAAACTTCATTCCAATATTTGTCTACTTGACCTCCTCTTTCTTAAATACATACATTTTAAAATACATGCTTTATACAGGGAATTATTACGTGGATCAGTGAAATAATCCAATATAAAACTATTCATTGTTTCAAAAACAGTACAAGTCCAGTATAAGAAGTTTATATATGTATGAAATGAAATGCAATACCTTCATGTATAAGAAGTTTCTTACACCATAGATGATTTTCAATTTCTTTAAGAGTATACCTCTTTGAAGGTGAATAGCACAATATTTTAGTTAACAATGCTAAAAAATAATAAATAAATAAATAAGAAGTTTTATCATTCTATACAAAAGTTCTGTTTTCTTATAAGTCATTGTTAATGATAAGTTACTTTAAAGGAAATACTGGCATTCTTGGTTATTAAATTGCTTGTACAGTTATTCAAAAAAGATCTTTTTTTTCTAATTATTTGATCACAATAAATTATTATAAAGAGTAATTAAAACTTTAAAAAATTTTAATCCTATCAACAATGTGAAAAATACAAGATTAAAAAATAAGATTTACTGAAACAATTAAGTTGACTCAAATAGAATAACAAATAAAAACATTGTTTCAAATAGTATTGTAATTTTTTTTTTTCAAAATACACTGACATTAGATGAAAATATAGCATAATAAACTAAATAGTCAGAAAGATAAGAACATTAGTCACTATTTACCTAAAGCAAGATTATCAATTTTAGTCCATGGAGTTATAGAGTAACTAGACTCTTTCCATAATATAAATTCTTTACAATCACTAGTTGCTTCATTCCAAGGAAGCTCTGAAACATAAATAGGCTTATTTTTATGCATCAGAAATTAAACTAAACTTTAATATAATCTTAACATAATGTAAAGTAGGAATTCTTAAGCTCTTTTTATTCATGAATTGATTTCAGCAGTAAAAATATTTCATAGGAAAGATTTTAAAAAAGCATTCCAAATGAAACGGGGGGGGGGGGGGGGGTAGGATATTGAAGAATTTAAATCCCATCTATGCTTAAAAAGATCTCAACATAAAATTTTCCAAAAATGTGAAAACAATAATAAAATATTTTTATCAACTTTGAAACTATCTTAAATACAAACGAAAAAATTAGGATTTCTGGATAATTATGAAGAAGTAAAACTTTTACAAAACATTGTTTTGAAAGACTATTGCAACATGCAATTAAAATTACATTCAGCTAGGAAGCCAATCTAAATTTTTCTGTAAAAGACATCACAGAAATCTCCAAATTTTTTTAATGCATTTTGAATTGATTTTTTTTATAGTGGTGGTGAGGTGATAATTCAAAATTACTGCATATATACATGTGCTTGAAAACAGGGGTGTTTGTGGGACCCCAAAAAATCCCCTGAAACTTTTACGGACTTACTACCAACATTTTGGAGTTCCGAGAAGGGGGGGGGGGGAGAAATGAAAAATTACAATTATGAAGTATTGAATGACCTAATTATAAAAGTTCCACGAATTACTTTTTTTGCAAAATTAATAACCATTAATTTTGCAAAATTAAGACCTTTGAACCCAGGTCACGTGATCACACATCTGGTCGAACGAAGTCTCTCCCTTTTTTTTCTGCCGCGCCTACTTGCCGAAAAGAATCCAGAAGTGAATGTCCGAGAACCGGGGGAATGAGTCATAACTCGCAATAAGGAAAGAACAAAAAAGAAGTTTTTTCCCCCTTTTCACGCATTATCACTGCCTTTGGAGAAAGAAAGGAAAAGTTTTCACCACACACACTGACCTTGCGTTTTCTGCTTTCAAAGCAAACAAAATTACCCAGATCAAAATAAATAATTCATTATTATTCCTACTTCCTTTTGAATGACCATCCCCGGAATTTCCGGGTATCAAAGTTCAAAATCCCCGGAATTCCGGGGTTTCCCCGGAGCACAAACACCCCTGTTGAAAAACTGATGAATTACAAAAAAAAGGAAGTTTTCTAATACAATTAGTACATATTGTTCGTTTTAGTATCATAAGCTTATCCCTTCTTGACAATTTTCATAAGAGGTGAGATGCAAAACAATGAGAGCATTTCATGAATTCTTTGACTTGGATTTTCAATGCTGTAAATAAATAATAAAATAAAATAAAAATTGCTCCAAATTATTTTGTTTTGTACATTAATATTTTTTCCGATAATTTTACAAATTATCTGCAGTTTTTATGCCTCCCAAATCTGTGGATAATTGAGTTCATCTTATTTTTAAATGTAACCATTTCCTCTTTCGTCTCATTCCTACTGAGACTAAATAAACACATCCTGAGATGTGCAGAAGAGTGTGGAGGGTTTACGAATCCAAGAATGAACAGCAAATGGAATTTTACAGCAAAATAAAACAAAAATCAATAATAATTTAATTTCGCAAAAAAAGCATGTATTTAAAAAAAAATTAAGATTTGAAACTTTTATATTAATTTAGATGTAATAATCATGCAATATATACAAGTACTACTGGAGCAAAAAACTGATGAGGCAGCTTATTATGATCATATAAAAAATATCTACAAAATTATACTTAATTTTTTTTTAACTTTATTTATAACAATTCTAGAAAACTAAATTATATAACCTAAAATACAAGCACAATACGGTAATATACTGCTTAATTAAAATGGCTGAAAAACTGGAGGTAATTATGGTTCTAATATACAAATAATATTATGAAAGGATCTAGAATATCCTTGCCAGATGCTATGAAATTTTCTTTATTCTTATTAAACAGAAACACAAATGAAGATCTTAGGTTAGAAAATCTTTACAGAAAAATGTTAAGGAAAATTTTATGGATGATTGGAGATTTTATTAAATTTCAGCACATTCCAAAACATTCTCTTTACAGCAACTTTAATTTCCAATAAATGTTAGTATGAATATGATTGGTTCTTATATAATTAGACATTATATGCAACAAAATGCTTTGCTAAATTACATTGAACTTTCAACTTTTAGAAATATAATAACAAGGGGACTTTTCCACTTTACTGCATTTTTGTTTTTAATTATTTAATAATAAGCCTCATTTCAACAACGATTTTGCTGATAATCATGATTTGAAAACAAGGATACATACTCTTGGTAAAACAGCAAAAGATTTAAAAAAAAAAAGTCGATATAGTGACATTAAGACAGATTTTCCCTCATTTGGGAGATGAAACTATAGAAAGTATCTGATTTTATATATTTCATTCGGTTAGATAAAGATTATTTCGAGAGTCATGGGAAAAACTAAAATGCATGATTTAGAAGCTTAAGTAAAAACGTTTTTACTTGTAGTGAAGTTGTAAAAAGAAAAAGTAAAAACTTGAGAAAAATCTAATTTTATATAGAACAGTATTTTTTCAGAATTCAACCCTCACCCACAAAAACCAGCTAAACTACACAATTACTTTAATTCTAAAAAGCAAAAAAAAAAAAAAAAAAAAAAAAAAGTAAACAAATTTGTAAAAAGATTTTTTAAAAATTTTATGCTTTAAAACATTCTTAGTTCTCATTAAAAAAAATGTATGAATGCCAATATGTTATTAACATACCGAATTACTTGAAATTATGTAAAAATTTCTCCATATTAAATTTGAAAATTTTTGTAATGATAGAGAATCAATGCCAATAAAATGTAATAATTTAAATGCTGAAACAGAGGATGAAACTCACCACCTGCAAGCATCACAACCAATAAAATACCACAACTCCATACATCTGCCGGTTCTGCTTTGTATTTTCGGAAAAATACTTCAGGTGCTACATAAGGTAATGTTCCACATCTATTCTGCAAAATTCTTTCAATTCCTTTGTGACGAAAAATTGTAGCTAAGCCAAAATCAGAAATTTTGACATTATCTATCAAGAAAAAGAAATATTAGTATATTTTTACAAGAATATTTCAGAAAAATTGTTTTTAACTCAATCTCAGCAATGAAATTCAGATGCAAAACAATTATTTATAGATTTCATATTATAATATTATGATTTTGATTGTCACAAATTTTGTTATTCATTTTTAAAATGTGTTAATAACTATTTAACTAATTCATACATATTCACAGATCGAATGATAAAATAGTTTACAAGTAGTGCAAATATATATTAATGGAATGAAAATACATATATACATAAAAATGTAACAAAAATTTAACCAATCATAGAACATTCCAAATAAAATTAGAATACAATAATATATATTAACAAAAGAGTATAAGAAATAAAAAATGATTTATAGATTGTGCAATCATAGAATAAATATTAAAGATCAAAACCCTCACACATTAAAAAGAAAACATAATAATAATAAAAATATAAATTCTTCACATTTTGCAGGATAGTCCAAAGAATAGTTTAAAATCTAAATTATTAATAATAAAATTAACTATAGATATATTGCATGACAATTTATTTTAACAGTACTTTAATGATAAAGTCTCAAGCTGAAATGAAACAGAATACACATATGAAATATTCATAAGTCAATTTTTAAAAATTATTTATTGCAAATTAATTGTTTATTAGACTTGTGCATTTTTTAGAAATGTGTGCCCACAATTTTTTTTTAACTCTGCATATGTGGTGGCATGTTTCTGCATTACTGAGCTATTATAATTTCCCTTCTAATATGCATTTATCTATTAGGTCTCCAATAGTACAAAGGATAATATTCATTCCACCTTTTAATGTGTTACGACATATGTAATGAATACATTTGTTGCTAAGTGAAGATAAAAAATAAATAAACCAACAGATAATCTAAAGAAAAAGTAGATTTATCTTTCAATGACTAGAAAAAGGCTGTGGATGTAGGCAAATGGAGGAAACTGATTCTTTAGGTAAAGATCATGTTCCAGGTAGAAATCTCAAATTTTGCTTAGCCAAAATCAAAAGAAAACAAGATCTGGTACAAATAAAATCTGCACTGAAATTACATTTATAAATATGCAATGAAATTTTTAAACAGATCTTGCTTCAGCTCATAATACATAGCATTCATTATAATGGCAAAAATAATAATAAATAATCTAATGGCATGTTTAAGCATATCTGAAAGTAGCATTACAGAAAAAAAAAAAATGTATATCAATAAATTACAAACCATGCTCATCTAATAGGATATTTTCTGGCTTCAGATCTCTATGTGTTACACCCACTGAGTGCAAATATTCCTAAAAAATATGAAATATATCTAAACAAGAACAAATAAGCATGTTAATAATAGCAATATATATTTCAAGTCAACTTAAATTTTTTAATAGATTAATAAAAAATAAAATATTTCATTCCTTTAGATACAAAATCTAATAATAAAAATGACTTTCTTACACTGACTCAGAATTTTGTTTCCCTCTTTTTGGCATGACTAGTAAATGCCTGTTTTCCCATATTAATTAAGCTTATTATTTTTTTACAAAGCAAGCAACAAATGGATTTTGTGGGATTTCTCGGACCCCTTTCAGCAAAATCAGGATTGATTTTATTTATTCATCCAATTCGTATTAAATACAGATTTTGAGCAGCTCATTGTTTTCTTTTTAAAAATCTCTAAACTACTCTGAATTTGTTTTCTTAAAAGATAAACAAACCAATTAATAAACTTGCATGCAAGTAACTACATACCACCGTGATGCGTCCCCATGTTGAATGTTGCTATTTCTGCCAGAGAAATGTATTCTAATCTTTCACACAATTACAGAAGTCATGCATTCTCATTAACTGCAATTCAGGAATCTTATGGAGAAAGAACCGTCTTACAAATCAAAGCTGAACTGATATATACAGAAAAAAAGGGGGAGAAAATGAAAAAAGTACAAGTTTCTGCATAACATAATTGCAAATGGCATTTTTTGTTTTTAGAAGTGATAACTACAATCTTTTATTCTTACAATCTTCAGAAATCTGCAATTTTTAAATCGGGGTGGGGTGGGGACTAAGAAACTTAAAATTCCATATATTTTCCCGCTTTTCATGAAAATTTTCCCAATTTCAATATATTTCCCCAGTATTTTTTAAATCGATTTTTAAATTCCCTATGTTTTCCTGGTTCTCCCAGTGGCATGGCAATCATGATCTTTCTCAATTTATTGGACAAAAATAATTAGACATTTGTTGTGGTTACAAATATTCAGTTCTTTTAAAGAAATTAGATAAAAAAGCTTGACTAAATTTCTGTAAAAGATATACCCGAAAAAAAAAATGCTCAAATTATTGAGCAAAGATATGCTATACAGATGGTGATGAGACTAAAGATATTTAATGAATATATTTCTTAAAAATTTTGTGAAGCACTTTTTATTTAAATTTTACGCATTTCTTTTGCACTATGAATTAAAAAACAAGATTTTAAAATCCTTTTTGAAAAAATTACATCTAATTTTCAACTATACAGCAATTAAAATAATCTCCAAATATTTATTAAAATAATATTTTCTACAACGAATCATAAACAATTTTGCAAAAGCAAAACCTTGTAGAAGGTAGTATAGAATATATAAAATCTCAAACTAAAACATACATTTTTCTAAAACATACCTAGGTCAAATTTCCATTGGCATAATCTCAAACAATGGAATGGGGGGTGGGGGAAAGGAGGGCGAGAGATTTAACAATATTAAGCTCTTTTACTTTTAAAATAGTTTTATTATAGAGGATATTGCTTTTTAAAACCAAATTCTGTTCAAATAACCAAGTTATTTTCAAAATATAATAGGACTATTTTAGACCTATTTTACTGGGTAAACTGATATATTTTGTAGCTTTTACCATATGCTCAAATTTCTTTTAGAGTACAATTACGATTTATTGAACTAATAATTATAATTCTATTCATGCAGACTAATTAATTTATTAAAAAAATAGGAGCCCAAGTAGTAACCTCAATTCAACAGAATTACTAAAATAATTTAAATAAAATGTTATCTAACAAATAAGCAAAATTTAATTACATATGCAATATAAAAACAATCACTGAAAAAAAAATGAATCAAAATCACTTACTACTCCTTTTATTATCTGAAGAAAATATTTTTGAGCCTTTGGATGAGGCATGCCAACATCTGGTTCTAATTTCAAATTTAAAAAAAAATTAATAAATATTTTTTAAATTAAATTAATAAGAGTTATAATTAAGAAATTCATACCAATGCGATCAAATAGTTCACCTCCAGCAGCATACTCAAGAAATATATAATGGATAGGTCCTTCTTCTCGATGTCCAAAATATTTAATAATATTTTCATGATTTAATCTTCGATGAATAAAAACCTATAAAATACAAACAAATATCAAGGATAAATTATATCAAAGCACATAACTCCTAACATATTACCTGAATTCTCATTTCTGTTTAATTCACATGACATTTTCTCTTTATCTATATCATATTCACCTTATATTCCAGTTGGAGATGTTAAATCCATCTCAACTAAATTCATAAACTTAAATATGCCATCGCATTCATTAAAAAGTAGGTTGTATACATTCTCTTAGATTATATACATTCTCTTTGTGTATTAATTGCAAACCAGCAATTAATTCATTTACCAAACTGTTTAACATATCAGTGATTAAATGTCATCTCAGTGTACCAACTATATTCAGCAATCAGATGCAATAAAGCCTAAAGCTCACCACCAATAATATATGTTTAATACAAAAATTTCTTTCAACTTTGTCCTCAATCAACTAAGTTATATATATATAAAAACAATAATGATAAACTTTTCTTTCTTATCTTTCCAGTCTGAGGGCTTTTCAAATTGTGAAACTGAACAAAGCAATATCTAATATATAAAAATGAATTTTTGTTTGTTCATACCTTATGCACTGCCGTTCCATTCAACTGATTGTGATGACACTTCTGTGAAAAACTGAAAATTACTGCTTGCACTTGCGCGAAGGTTATATTTTAAAATTGGCAAACAGCACATGTCAATCGGAATTAATAACACATATATCAAACAAAATAAAATTATTACGATTGGTGTCGATCATTGTGAGTGAAATGAAATCGAAAATATTTAGAGGAAGCACTACTTTTTCCTTCACATTAATGAATAGCCATATACGCAGAATGTTGTAATTCAGCGTGCATAATATTTTATCTACGGCGAGCCACACATATTATTCAGAGTTTGCCTCGCATGCACAAAATAGAATTATTATCGATGCCTATCCAATTAAATGATATACAAGGGAAATTTTCTAGTGCAAACAGTAGTTTTTCTATATTTAATCAGTTAATTGCCAAAAGATATTTTGGTTATAAAAGCGTATATCATGTTGATTCTTTCAACAAAACGTTCATTACTTAGTTGTACCAGCGCAGCATGTAGAAATAAGCAAATTCGAGCTTCTCAAACAAACGAGGAACGACAAGCAAGCAATCAAGCAGATCGTTAACGAATTGAAATTCACGTGCTTCAGAACCTCAAGATCAATATGCAGCAAGAATCGAAAGGCAGCATTTAAGTGCTACCTGATCATGTGCATGAGAATCAAAAGACTAATATGCAATAAAAAGAAAGGTAATTAAGATGCCTTTTAATTTCAAATGACTGTAGTTCCCAATTGACATGCATTCTCGATAACCATCAATACATCGCAAGGTTAATCCCTTCAAGTGTGTGGATTGAACCTAGAAAATCTGTTTTTCACATGGCCAGTTGTGTGCTGAATGCTTACGAATCGGACAGCCAAGAAATTTGTTTTTGCTGAAGACGAAAAAAAAAAAAAACATTCATTGCCAATAAAAAAATAACTATAATTCTTTATGATTCCGAATTAAACAAGGCAGCTATTTTAAATTTCAAAATTACTTCTGTGACAACAATGTTAGTTCAGTTTTAAAGATATCCAGCTTAATATAATTATTTTTAAACAACTATAAAACATTTTCTGTTTAACATATTTATCAACATTAATATCCGATTTGCCAAGCAAGTAGCTGGTCTACTCTACAACTGCAGCTTTAAAAAAATAGTGGTCTTTCAAAGCAATTTACATTTGAGAAACATTTTATGAGAAAGAACTGAAAACCTTTTTTCTCCAATAATGGAAATTCACTTTCATAGACACATATAAGCAATTTTCCTTATATTATAGGCATCAAGAAAGATCTTCAAACATTATTTATGTTGTCTGCACTTGTAATAAAGTTATCGGCTTACATAGAAGAATATAAATAATATATTTAGTGAAGAAAAAATAAAAATAAAATTATTACTTTACATCATCTAGAAAGGAAGAATAAAAAACTAAGAACAATAATAAAGAAATGGATAAATGAAGCAACAATAAAGAAAAAAATAACTGTTGCCGTGCAAAATATGACACAAGAAAAAATTTACAAATAAGGAATATAAACACAAATTTACTATAATTTTTTATATTTATTTTTAAAGTGTACTAATAAAAAGCTCAATTATTTTTCTACTTTTATAGAATTTATAATTTTAATGTAAAAAAATAGTAAGTAAATTTTAAATAATCACATTTAATACAGTGGGACACACAAGATTTCAGTCTAAAAAGCAAGTTAGCAAATAAGATTAAAAATGAATATCTATCAAATGAAATTAAAATGCTACTCTATTCATTTTTAATGTATCACTGCAATATATTAGAATACAGAAACACGCAGAGCTTTAAAGCAGCGGATTTATGCACATTCTACAGGAAATGTAAAAAAGTGCACAGATGAAATACTAAATCATTATCCAGTACAAATTTATGATATTCCAAACCTTTAAATCAAAAAATTATATTTAAAATACTTCAAACAAAAGCTTTCAAATCATAAAAATCTTACTTCCTTTTGTATATTGCTTGCAGCAGCAGCTTCTTTTCTTGTATCAAGATGTTTTACTGCAACTGCTTCATTTGTACTATTATTGATAACTAATTGTACCCTATGCAGATTTTAAAAGAATTTTAAAACAAATTATAATTATTATATTGCTTTATAGTTTATTCAAAATCAATACATTTGTAATGATACAAATAATATTTATAACATTTTAAATAATATAGAATCATGTATCCATAATTTAATCTTAGAATGAGAAAAAAGTACATTCTGACAATTTATTTTAATCAGTTCTAAATAAAAAAATCTCTTAAATGACATCAACGGTTGTAAAGCAAAATTTTGAAATTCTTCAAAATTAACAATGATAATTGATAATACTAGTGAATGAAATTATAACTATCTTGCTAATTAAAAATTCAACTACTCAGTTTTTTTTTTTTTTTTTCCTTTTATAAATTAGATTATCAAATGAAATATAGCTCATTGCTTGGCTACAAGAAAAGTGAAGAATATTTTTTCCAAGAAAAAATTGTAAATAGGAAAAAATTTCTGTAAAGTACCTAAATTATTTAAAATGTACTTACTCTCCATATGCACCTTCACCTAACACTTGAACTACAGACCATCCTTCCACAAATTGTTTACCCATACTTAAACTAATGATTCAAATAATTCTGGAAAAAATTAAATGGTTTCGATGAAATAAGTTTTACAAAATATCTATAATTTTCTTGCATATTTTTTAACTACTTTAATATATATATATATATGTGTGTGTGTGTGTGTGTGTGTGTACGTATAAAAATTAATGTTAAGCCATTTAAATTACAGCCAAGTTGAAACATACGAAAAGTCAGAAAATTTTGCAAAGAATGTTTTCCGAAAATACATTTTTTGAATTAAATGTATATATGAAAATTAACATCTAAAAATATATCTTTAATGATCAGAAATTTAAACATTTGCTACCTTTACATAATCTTTTTTTCTTATACAATAACAAAATTGGGTAATATTTTTAATGAGCATACAAAATAACTTAAAGAAAATCCCCCCGGAACGCACGTTTTCGTAAATAATTATATATATATGTATTATATATCCATATGAGGTAAAAATTATACAGATACTTATTCTCCTCTGAGGGTATGACAAAAGAAACTTTTAAAATTTGCATTATGTAAATGACTATTCAATCTATTTAATCACAGAAGTGCAAATAATCTCTAAAGAAATACAAAACGAAAACATAACTACTTTTTAACTAAAAAATAATAAAAGCAAATTTTACATACTACAAATGAAAGCAATGTAAATTTTGCAAACACGTATATTATTTTTTAATTTTAAAATTTATATAAATTTGTCACAAATTAACACTACAATTTAAAACTAAAAATAATTTGACTATAGTAAGACAGACAACATTAATAACATATTTCGTTTTGCACTGGCATTTTCGCGCCATGAATATGTTTCTTCTTTATAAAGTTGCAAATTAAATATTTTGCAAAAATAATATATTCAATTTATCTAAAATCTTATAAAAAATTTATTTTGAAAATAAATTGTTTGATATTTTTTGAAAGCAGCATAGTATATCACAAGGAATTTTTTTTTATCAAAGATCAAATTCAATATCGTTTAGATATCAAATTTTTATACTTAGTAATCGTAATCACAATATATTTAGTCCTCTGATTTCATACTGTGTGAAGTGTATATGTCAAAAGTATATTGTTTATTTATAATATAGAAGAAATTTTTTAAAATGTCTATGCGTATATTAGTTGGTTGCAAAAGAGTTATTGATTATGCAGTCAGGGTAGGTATATTTATCTTTTTTTTTTCTCCTCAGAATCTCTGCATTTCTTGATCGTTTTCTGTATTTACCTTATCTTGAAAATCAAAAATAGATTCGTGCGTAAAAAAATTATATAATATTGTTTTCTTTGACTTTTATTATGTTTTTTTCATGCATATATGTATTAACTTAACTCCAAACATTGTATCAAAACAGTCGAATCATTTTTGCGATATATTTTGTGCTACCAGGAAACAAACGTGAAACTTGTTACATAAACATTTGTTTTATTGAAACTGTGTCATAAAATACTTGTTAATTATATTTAATGTCATTAAATTGTTTTTAGACACGATTTAATAAAATATGTGAAATGTAAAGATTGATGTAAAATATAATTGAAGTAAATATATCCTTATTACATAAAAATTGATGTATGGGAATTAAAAGTGAGTTTCCGTTTGTTTGTAATTTAATTCGCTGATAATAATATACCAAGAATTTGTTCAATTCTGAAAATAATTCATCTTTTTTTTAAAAGATGTAAAGTAAAATCAAAGAATGAACTAATGTTTAAGCTCCAAATTGTTTGTGCATTATATAAACATTCTTGAGGTTGCTTGTTGTTTGTCAAATAATAAATCAATTCTTTCATAATGATATCTTCATCCTTGCCAGAATTTGTTATTTTTTAAATATATATTTAAGTTATTCTAACTACATGAGTGTGTTTATTCATCATATATGTACATATTCTTAATGTTTATATAAAATTGAAGACCAAATAATTTTATCTCTTTTCTATCATAAGAAGGAAAAAATTATTAAAAGACTCATTCCACAAAAGTAATATCCATTAACATTATATGCATTTCAAGTATGATTGTCAGACTTTTTATTTATATACTATATTAAAAATGTTGGAAAGCATAGTGAATTCACTAAATTTTATTTCAACAAGATATATTGTTTTGGCAGATAACAAGGCAGTGTAAAGAATGAATCATGTCCTGTGTTGTACTTTCATCAGAAAAGATAAAAGACTGTATAAAAATGCCATTCTCATGGAGTTTATAGATTTCCTATTTCAATCACCTTTACTTGATTTCTCTAGTTTTTAGGTCTGTAAAATAAGATTGGACAAAGGTTTTTCATAATTCTTCATTTGAAGATCATTAATTTTTTAAAAAGTGAGAGTTTGACAATTTCATTCTTTTTCATGAACAAGTACTTATTGAAAGAAGATTTAGTATTAATAGAAATATTGCAAGTGGAAAATATTAATGAAAAATATCATGTTTCACAACATGTACTCTATGACCACATAAAGCAGTCTGGCAGTATCAATACATTAAACATAATTAAAGAATTGAGAATGTTACTAATATGAGCCATTCAAAATATTGCCTTTGGGGAAACAAATGTTGAAAAAATAGTTGTGGATGTCATAAAGAAAGTTAAACTCTGATTTCTTGATCACTTTACAGAAAAAGAGCTCACGGAAAAAAAATGATTTGCTTTTTTTAGAAAGGCAAATTGCAGAAATTGAATATAAAACTATTGTACGTACTTGTATGACAAGCCAGAAATTTTTCTCTGTTAACAAAATTAATTAGTTGAGAAAACAATCTTTTACTTATGTATTTAATAAAATAAGCATGATTTTTATATTCTAAATTTGTATGCTTTTGTTCTTAACTTTTTTGCTACAAATTGGAATATTGATGAAGTAACAAGATAACTTTTTTCCCTTTTATACATTGTAATTAAATACAGTAGATTCCCGATTATCCGCGGACAGGTTATCCACGGAGCGGATTATCTGCGCCTGTCACACAAAGTTTTTTTTTTTTTTTGACTGATTTCTTTAAAAAGGTGCAGTTTTACAGTTATGTTTTTGTAATTACATAATACATTACAGTATTAAAACAGTACATATGTATTAATTTTTCTGTGTATCCTTGACGCCTCTCATAAGCACAAAGCACTTTTCTGTTTTCATTAACAAAATGCATTTTAGGTTGGTTTTGAGTGATATACTAAAATATTAAGCTTTAGTTAAACATTTCCTGCTGTTTATTTTACGTTTTATTGTACATAAAACGATTTTTCAAAGTTCGAATGACTTTTTTTTTTTTTTTTTTTTGCTATACCCGTTTTTAAATTTTTTCGGATTATCTGTGATTTTTGTTATCTGCGTCGGCCGCACCACCCAATTCCGCAGATAATCAGGAGTGTAATGTAATTTAAAATATGCAGTAAAAGTCTTTTAATAATGTTTTTGAAGTGAAACTTGCATAACAAAAATTTAAATAACTTAGTTTCAATGCTGGTAAGTAATATATATTCAATGATTCCTGTTAGTATTTTCTGTTTATATAAAATTGGACACTTACTTAATACCCAACTTAATTTATTTTATTGAACTTATAGTTATTCTATAATAAGAAAATATTAGGCTAATGTTGGTTTTTATTTTTTCTGCTTACAAAGTGCTTATTTTTTAAGATAAAATAATTATATGCATCCTGCGGTCATTTCTGCCTTTCTCTATTGGCATAAGTTAGTTTGTTTCTCAAATTTTGTTTAAAATTTTTAATGACCGAATATTTCTTTATGTTAGTTTTATCTTTTCAAAAGTTCTCAATAAAGGAAGGTAGATGGAGTGTGCAAACTTTATGGCTCTGAACTTTTGTAACCTTTCAGTTCTTAAGAGAGGTAGTATGACAATTCAAATATTTAATATGTGTTGAATGCCTTTAAAGATTAAAATGAAGGTGAAAATATGCAATCGTAATAATAATGTAAGGGAAATGAAAGGGTGGGAAGAAGTTTTATATAATAAAATCTATTGGCATATTTAGTTTTACAAAGTTGTGTTAGTATATTTACCAGTCATTAGGAAGGAGGTACAACAGAATTGTCTTTTTCTCTATAATAATTCAAATACTTTATTACAAGGATTGCATTAAGGTGATATGTATATATATATTTCATCTTTACCAAATAGAAAGTGGCATCAGTGTTTAATATGAAACAGCAATGTTATTTTTAAGGAAATTCATATATATGAAGAATTAATCGGTTTATTATGAATTTTTATGTACAATGAGTTTTGAAATCCCTTTCATATTTATGAAGATTAGCTTGATTTCACTAAAGAGGGACAATATATCTTAATACTGCTAATGTTTTCTTTGTTAAACGTTGAGGATGTTTGTGTGTTATTATATATGCACACTTTTAGTAATGAATGGAAAGCATGGCAGATCTTGATTGATGAAATTGTCATTAATTTTAAAAAGCAAAGCAAAACTTTTTCCCAGTTTAATTTTCCTATTATTTGATTTATATTCATGAACATAGAATTTTTATTGACATTATATATTTATTGTGTTATATTCTATAATACTTTTTTGTTGGCTTGTTAGCAATCAAGAACTTCATCAAGTGTAATGAATTTTCTATCATCATTACTTCAAGATCAAGGAAATAACAAACACTAAGAATAAAGTTTATTATTATTATTATTATTTTCTTCTGTTCTGTGTAGAACTATGGGTTTAATTAGTTGGTATCTCTTCTTCACCTTCTCTTATTGTCTATCTCAGGTTAATCTCTAACTTACCTTATGTGTTTGAGCAAAAACTATTAATTTCTCCACCTCAGCAATACATATACCTGGAAATTCATGTACTAAAATTTATTATGTTCCCATGAATCATTTACTTTGGTATTCCTATTGAAGTAACTGTTGTTAAATTAATTTTTAATGTATGCATCACTGTCATATTTTACAATATATATATTTACATATTAATCATTTGAACTATTAGATATGTTGATGTAATAGGTAAATATAATTTAAAGGCTTCTCTTATTGAACATTTCAGATTCGAATCAAACCAGATAAAACTGGTGTTGTGACAGAAGGTGTGAAACACAGTTTAAATCCTTTTGATGAAATAGCTGTTGAAGAAGCTGTGCGTATGAAAGAAAAGAAACTATGCAGTGAAATTATTGCAGTTTCTTGTGGGCCAACAACTTGCCAAGTATTTTTTTTTTAAATTACAGTATTAGATTTAAATAATTTTTAACATTAAAAAATAAAAATATATAGATACTAAATGTTATGGTTTTATATATTATTAATGCAAGCTTATATTTTAATGCAAATTTTTAATTTTTCTTTCTTTTGTTATTCCCCCCTCCCCCATTTTAGACAATGTAGGCAACAATTCAATTTTAGTAGGTAATATCATTGAGAAGAGCGATTTTAATTAAGGAATGAGAAAATATTTTCTAAAATTTTGATGTTGATCACCTCTACATATAATAAAGATGAGTGTCAGTTAGGTACTTCACAGACCAGACTACTTGATGTATAAATATCAAACTTGATACTTATTTACTTCAGAGGATTATAATTTCCAGTATTTTTTTTTTTTTTAATTTTAGTTGAAACTTAAGTTGGATTTTGTCATTTTTCTGTTATAACTTCTGAAAATAATGCAGTTGTATATGTATTTACATCATATACCAATTTTTGGCTGTATAGTTTTTCTATTTTTAATTAGTTTTTAAAAATATTTTTAAATTTTTTTCACTGTTTATGTGAAACTCGATTCATTTTCATGGTTATTAATATTTCATCCTGACTTTTGTTCCGCTGCTGATGGTGAAGGTATGAAAGGTCAGAAGGAAAGTGGTGTTAAATCTCCTTACTTTATTTTAATTAATTTTTAATTTTAATTAATAACCATCTGCAAATAAAAATCATAATTTCACATATTGCAACTTCAAATGATAGATTTGTGTTTGTAAAGACACTATTTTTATTATGCACTGACTTTAATCAAAAACTACCCTATGTTATTTTCAAGTAACGTAAAAGGATGTATACCACTTTCATTCTATACTGACAGTTGATTCACTGAGAGAAAATCTGCAGTTATATTTCGAAGATATTTTAATTTTTCAACAGCTCTTATCGTTATATGGTTTTTGACAAAAACAACATGTTTAATTTTTATATTTTTTTGTCTGGGCCTTTACTTTATTCCATACCCCTTCTCCCACCACCTGCTCCTTATAACATAATAGAGGGCCTAAATTATCTTCAATAGTAGTATTGTTTGAATATATTGGTAGTGCAAATGATAACAGATCAATCGTGTCTTCCCTCCCCCCCCCCCTATTTTACTGATACAGATCTTATGCTTGATTACATTTCCATTTGTAGATTTTTTCCAGATAACAAATAAATTCTTATTTTTGAATAATATTAAACTGTTGCTTCTTTTCTTTACTTTTCCCACTCCTTAAAACCATATTCCATTATAACTAATACATGAATGCATTTTCTCGTATCCAGATTTGAGTAGCACCTCTGTTACACATTGTTCTTTTAAATTATTACCTTTAAATGCATTGGAATGATATTCGTGACTAAGGCGTAATGAAAAATCATGTGTTTCTCCTTAAGTAGTTAACTTTTATCTCCAGTGATTAAGTATAAAATTTTTATCACTTTTTAATTAAGTGTGGCTTGTTTTAGGAAACTTTGCGAACAGCTCTTGCTATGGGAGCTGATAAAGGCATCCATATTGAAGTAGATGGAAAAGACTATGAAACATTGCAACCCCTTCATGTATCAAAGATTCTTGCTGCTTTAGCACAACAAGAAAAAGTTGATTTAATTATTTTGGGAAAACAAGTAAGTGTATACTAAAAATAATTAATTTTTATTTCATGCTTAATTTTGTTAATCTCTCTCTCTGTCTCTCTCTCTTTGTTAACATCAAGACTTAAATACCCAAAAGAATTCACCTTAAACATAATTGATATCTCACTTAAACATTAATTTTCTATTGTTACTTGGGTGTCTTTTTTAGTGATGAAGTATTCTTCAGAATTTGTGATTAATTTTTAATTTGTATTTTAAATTATTTCTGATTATATAAAATGGAAAAAAGTTAGAACATAGTAATTATTCAAGTTGATATTATTCATCTTCTTTTAACTGCTTTGAAATTTTACATGATAAGAAAGCTTATTTATGTAAAAGTTTTAAATATTTCTTTTAGGCCATTGATGATGATGCTAATCAAACAGCACAAATGACTGCTGCAATTTTAGATTGGCCGCAGGTAAGTAGTCATTTTAATCACTTTGACTTTTTTTTTTTCTCCCTCTGGAGTGTTTTTTTTTATATGTATACATTCTTTCAAATATTGTGTTAATTTATGTCATAATATATGCCTCAAATATATCTTAGGACATTTGAGTTGTTTTATTGTGATAATTTGTGATATAAATTGAAGGCTACAAATACAAAAGAAAATGTCATATTCAAAGTATAATCAATGAATTATGAAGGAAAAAATTAAAAGAATATATTAAAGATAAGGGATGTATAAACAAAGTAATGAAGAGATTGTAGATAATTTTTGATTAACATCATTAAATAATTTTTTATTACTCTTTCAATGGGCATTGCCATATCGAAAGAGTTGTTAGGTTGAGTAGTATTGATTGAGTATGTCTTGGTTGCCACACCTCTGGGAAAATCTTGAAAACTGGGAAAACACAGGGAAATTAAAAATTGTCTTAATATACTGTGAAATTTCAAAATTTTCATAAAACCCAGAAAAATACTGGGAATTTTGTTTTTTAGTTACTTTTTTGTCCCGTATAGAAAACAAGAATAAATATCTTGCTTTGTAATGTTTGTATGATGATCTTTATGCATATGAAGATGTTTTTCAAAACTCACTCTCCGATTGGACGAATTTACATAGATAGAAAGAATCAATGAACTAATTTATTACTATCAAAAATTATAGTTTAGAAATATAAATTTTAGTAATGAGAAATTGTATCATTGACTCTGCCTATTTCCCTAGAAAGGAATGGATTTATGTTAATAGATGGTGACAAATTTCTATTACTTCAAATGATGCTGTTGAGCATCTTGAATAGATGCAAGCGTGGTATCACTTTAGTGGTACGATTTGGGAACAGTGATGGATTTCCAACTGGGCAGCTGTCTAGGGTACAAGCAGGTCAAATAAAGAAAATTTTTATTATCCTAGTTACCAAGTAATTAAATTTATAAAAATATTACAAATACAAAGTATAATTGGTTTGCTTCTCATCTGTTTCATTAAATTCATTTGGTAACCAAGATATTTATAAATATCAGAAGCATGAAATTTGCATTCGTGAGTGAATGAAGCTGCCCTATTAAAATTAATGTAGAAAATGCCATGATTCTATTTAAGCCCAGAACAGCATTTTCTAACCCCAAAAAAAATCAATTTTTGTTTGTGATTTATTTGTTGTTATCATGATTAATAGGTATGCAATAGCTTTGCTTATGTTTCAAATAAATATCAGTTTTGTGAATAGTTTCCTTCTGTTGAACCTTGTAAAAAGCATTTATAATTTTATTAAGTGATAAATAATCTGAAAAAAAAATGGGAAAAGAATTTATGCAATGCTAACGGCATGTATTAAAGCCGAAGAAAGGAAGAGCTGTTCTGAAATATATAATCCTGGTTAATTTTCTATGAACTTCTGCAAGTGAAATTAAAGATGAATCATCAACTTTTATACCAGCTACAACTAGAAGGAAATTTGAAATAAATTAACAATCCTAAGTAGAATTTAAAATAAAATTAATCTAAAGGCGCTTAAAGAGCATAAATGGATGAAATGCTGATAAACACTGAAAAAATTTAATTAGAGTGATTCTGGAGTTTGAGTATAGGAATATGAATAAGGTTATAAGATATATACTGTGTAGCATTTAAGAGAAGTAAAAACTGATTTTTCCTAGTCCAAATATGTTTGCTTTCAATGCAATAAGCTTGCAAATAAACATATTTTTCTAAGCAGGAGGGGCAAAAAAAAAAAAAAAAAAAGAGAGAGAGAGAGAGAGAGAGGGAGAAAATCTATGAGATATTCAAACCCATTTGGATGTGCCTACTGTTTATGATGCAAATTATTTTGTATAAAAAAATGTACTGATGCTTTTAACAATCTTATAAACAATACAAACATTTCTGAACATGAATAAAGTACTAACTTAAAACCCTGTATGCTGAAAGATAATTCTTTGGGAAATATTCATTCCGCAATACATGAAATGTATAAAAAAGTAAATTATTTTCAATATGATGAACAATTTGGATCTTTATATATTGCAAAACATAGGAGATAACCAATAAGAATGGCTTGTATGAACCTAGCAAAATTCTTATTAAAAGAGTGTAGTGAAGGATGCACTGCAAAAGATTTGCACATGCTTTTGAGCTACAAAGAAAAAACTTATAATGTTCCTTTGAAAGTCTTAAAATTTTTTCTTGAAAAACCTAATAATTATTCCCCCCCCCCTGACTGCTAATGCATATGGTAAAATAAAATAAAAAAACCTTATAGTAGTCTTAAAAGAGTAAAGAATTGCCTCAGAAATTCTTCAGTTGAAGAATTCTTCACATCTAATTCCAAACTTGTTCTATTGCATTCAATGATGTGATTAAAGATTTTGCTGTTTTAAAGGCATATCAAGTTAAACTTTATTTTTTATTATATTATATTGGAATATTAATTAGCCATTAAAAGGATTGTTATATTTCAATTGATAGATCCTGTAAAATAATTTTTAGTATTGTATTTGTTTGAAGCTTATTAATTTTATATTGTTATGATTAAATGTTTTTGTTTATATTTAAAGAAATTATCTAATAGTTATTGCTCATTTTCAAAATACATAAATCTGCCATTGTTTGGAAACAGATGGAGAAAGACATTTGAATAGCCTCATGATTTATACATATAGTAACTCTTTTATTATAAATAATAATTTTATGTAACCTTATTATAGTGATAATCAAATAATTGAAAAAGGATTTTTACACTGCTGAACCAGATATGCAACAAGGACCGTAACACTAATTTATGGTCAGAGTTGTAAGTTCTGCTATTGAAAGATTTTATTCTCAAATTTAATTCAGATAATCAGATTAACTTATGTGGGCAGAAAGAATGAAGACTATATATTTAAAAATTTATTAATTTTTTCAAATACATTGTTATTTTTTGAATTTATCGAATTATTTATTTACAGTTTTACTTTTATAATAGTAAAGGTTTCATTATAGGCTACATTTGCATCCAAAATTGAAAAGGAAAATGGTAACTTAAAAGTGACTCGAGAAGTTGATGGTGGATTAGAAAATATTTCTGTGAAACTCCCAGCTGTTGTAAGTGCAGACTTGCGACTAAATGAACCAAGATATGCTACTTTGCCTAATATTATGGTAAAAACATTGGTTTATAATTTTTTTAAATTCCATATTCTAGTCTTAGCTTTTTTTAATAGTTTTTTATTTATGAATTGTATTTTCATCTATTATCTATCATTACAAACATATTTAAATGTTTTTCAGAAAGCTAAGAAAAAACCCATCACTGTGAAGAAGCCTTCTGATTTAGGTGTTGATGTTTCATCTCGAATTGAAGTAATAAGTGTAGAAGATCCACCCACTCGAGAAGCTGGTACTAAAGTAGAATCTGTTGATGAATTACTTGAAAAATTAAAAGCTCTAGGAAGAATATGATTTAATCATAGGTATGTATGTAAATTAGAAAGTTTATTCAATAAATAATGAACCAGATTGTTACAGTGCAAATAAAATATGCTAAAATTAATGATTTCAGAAGAAAAAAAAAATTCTTATATGAAGAAGAGCAAGTTGAATTAGAAGAGCAACAAGCCATGCTTATTGCCCCTAATCGGTTCTTACATTTTTAATGGAATGATGCATGGTTGCACAAGTTTGATTAATGAAATTTGAAGGGTTTTTTAAATTAATTTGTAAAACAAAATACTATATTGTCCTTTTCTATTTATAACATTGCAGAAATTGATGTAGTAGGCTTAAGAAATATATGAAAATGCTGAATATATTTTGAAATGTTAATATTTCAGTTTCTAATAATTCAAATAGTGAAATTAATTGCTTCATAATCATATAATATACAATTTAGTACTTGGATTATTTGAATAAAATTGCAGCATATGATTTCCCTTATTAATATCAATATAACAATTATTATTTTTTGCAACTTGGTATCCAATTTTTATTTATAAAGATGCATGTATGTGTCTTGTGTGTTAGCGCTCTGTAGATCAGACCATTTTGCACTTCCTTGATCTGTCCCTAGAATTTAAAAACAGGGAAAAGGGGATATTATGAAAAAATAAATATTGAGGTCATTGTTACAATAATCGCATCCATTAATACGTATCATAACAAAGTTTTCCATTAATGTCATTCTCTGACAAAATAATATTTACACACACAAGGCCCATTCAAGTAAATGTAATCTACCATATCATCTAGACTTTTAAGATCTCATACTGCAGACTTTTTACAGTTGAGTTGCAAAAGGCTTAAAAAAAGGCAATGGTTTCTATCAAATGTTGATACAAAAGGGTTAAGTTGGAATCTCTAACTTTTTGTATAGAAAGCTTTACTCAAAATCTGAACAGTTATAATTAAAAAATTTGTGGAGCAATAAATTTTTACACTTCCATATTTACTGGCTCATTATTTTTAGAATGCCCAGTTTTTTTCAATAATAATTTTTAATCTGAGAATTTAAAATTAATACAATTTGTAAAAGTAATTTCTTTCTTATCTTTCAGGACTGTGGTATGCAGACTATTTTACTAAAAATTAATAAATGTTGTGAAATGCAAGTTTTGTACAAAGATTTATAAATATAATTATTTTCAAATGAATTACTAGAATTTTTTTAATAAAATATTTCATTTTTGGCAATTTGTTTTATTTTATAAATATATTCAAGAAATATGCTTGGTAGAAAAGAGTAATAACTTCATTTCATTTTTCTTATAATTATTCATGGTAGCCGTTCAAATCTGTCTCACTTAAGTTGTCATAAATCTTAATTTGAACCCAATTTTCTTCCTTCATATAAGAATAATCATCATTGTAATGTCATCTGCATAAGTATCATGTTTGATTTAATTGGTGTTTATAAGCATCGTATCCATGAAAAAACTCTGGGGTTTTGATGTAAATTTTTAAAATTAAATCATAAAATTAGTTTAATGTTATATATATGTCCTTAAAGGTAAACAAGATTTTTACTATTTAGTAGATTTCAATATGTGCTCTTTTTGTGTCACGGCATACATGCAAAGTGAGTGATGTTTGCCACATGTGATTACCTTTTACCTGAAATGGTTTACATCCTGAATTTTCTTAGTATAAATAAAATTTTTGACATGTCCTCAGAAGAAAAATCTCTGATGGAGTCAGATCCGATCACCTTGGAGACCAAGAAATAGGCTCTGCCCTTTCAATCCACTTGTTGCCAAATCGAATATCCAATGGTTTCCATCCTGCTGAAAATAGGCAGGACCCTTCTCTGTCTTAATATCAATCAACTAAGGGCAAACATACCCTTCTTAGGTTATTGTTTTATTATTGATCAATTTTTCATGACATTTACAAAGTCTGGGTTCATACAGGAAGTTTTCCATTAATGCCATTCTCTGCCAAGATGTTTACCTACAGAAGAGCAATTGGTCGTTTCTAAATAAGTGTTTTTTTTACTGGGAATTGTTTACAAGGTATTTTCATGAACTGAATTCGTTTTTTTTTTCTTCCTAATTTAAAAATGACTAAAGAAAAGTTGAATGGGCAAAAACTCATGAACTGTGTGGAATTGCAATCAGAGCATTTTCATTCTGGGAGAGTGAAGCAGAAACTTGGTTTTATTCATTGTTGGAATTTCAGTCAGATGTATTACTACCACTAGACCCAGATTTGTTTCAATTTCCTTTTGCCCAATAAATTGTTCATGTATATCACTGAGTAAGTTTCTTACACATTAACCTCTACATAAACTCAGTCAAAATTTTAATTTGACTAGGAACTGACAACATTGTGTCACAATAACATTTTGCAATTTGGGCCTCATAAGTGTATCTAATCTCCTCAAATAAATGGCAAACTAAAGAAAAAGAATTAGTTTATGTAATTTTTTTCTTTTCATAGATGTTATGTTATCCATAGATATTATTTAATCAACAAAATTCATATATGAATCTAAAATAAGCTATAAATATATTTTATCAAAAACGATCCTAATTTAAAATTGAAATACATTAATGATTCAGTTTTAAAATGAAATAATAAAATAGTGCTATCATCTTTGTGTGAAAAAAAAAATCTTAAAATTTTAACAGTGTTGCTTTAAGTTAGATTTATCTAAGAATATCGAATAAACCCAGTAAATTCAAATTTTTTTTAATTAAATGTAATAATCTTTATTGAGAAAACGATCATCTAGCACAAAGGCTAGAGCATATCCCTGCAAATGGATTTTGCCAATCATTTACTACAAATTATAAGATTAGCAAGGGTATTTCATAAAATAAACTATATTTCCATTTCAAGTTAAGACTATTTAATTAAAACATGGAGTTAATTTTGAAAAAACACAAGCTTTTCTAAAAAAATATGCATATAAAATCATACATGAGTATTAAAAATGACAACACACTACAACAGCAAAATCAATGGCTATAAACTACTTACCCTCTGGAATATTTTGAGTATTGAGTAAATACTAGTTCACAACAATTTTTATTTATTTTGTGATTGTCTTTTAGATGGACGAAATTTTGTAAATTACCAAGAAATTAAAAAGATGGATGAAGGGAACTACCTTTGATCTTCTACCAATGAAAAATTATAAAGAAGTTATACAGTATGTTTGATAATAAGTTAAAAATTAATTCTAATAAAATGTGAAATCTGTACTTTGTAAAAAGATCAATTATAAAGTTTTTATAAATTACAATTTAAAGCTTATAAAGTTTTGCTTCATTATGAGAATCCTGTATCTGCTTAGCATAAGTTGAATTTAGATAAGAATTTTTAACAGTTATCTAATTTGAAATTAAATATTACTTACTGTTAAGAGTGAATCAATTTAGAAAATGGAGAAACAACTGTGAAGCTACAGAATAAGAATGATAACACAAAATGAAATTTAAAAAAAAAGGAGTTTATAAAACAAATGTGATTACAAATTCATCATGACAATAAATTACAGGTGAAGGGTAAAGTTTATAAACTATTTGAAATAAAAATGAATCAAAATTTACATATACTTCCCAACCCACAAATCACAAAGCTTTAGGACGAATACACGATGTACTATCACAGACGATTTTTTTATAGTTACTTTTGATAGTTACATATAAAATAAATGTTCTGTAAAAGTACTTTTTCTTTGCCACAGATGCACTAATCAACCAGTATAAATGCCAGTACCTCTGTACTTCATACTAAGATAAAAGTTGTGTGAGAATAAATTATACTGAAGTACTAAATGATAATTTTATGATAATATGCAATCAATCAATAAGCTTTGTTTCCAAGAGCTAATTAACGATTCATAATAACACTGTAAAAGAAATGCAGTCTTAAATAATGTTTAAGATACCAGATTTTATGAAATTAAAGTATGTTTAAGAAAAATTTTCTACACATAAATAATATAAAACAAAATGCCAGCATTTAATTTATTTTAACTATTACATCTATAAAATTTCAGAAAAAGAATAAATAAAAAAATAATTTGAATACAGTTCTCTTTTTTAAATGCAAATAAAAATTAACCAAATCATGTAAGGTAAAATGTAAATGATCAATACTGACCAAAAAATCTAAAAATATTAAATAATTGCCACATGTAGTTAATTTTTGTTGTTATAATTGCAATAGCATTAGTTAAAAAATTTACATAAAATTGTAATAAATGAAAAATGCAATTTTATTTACAGCTTGGATTAATTTCTAATTTTTATTACACATATCATTAATATAATTTTATAAATACTACTGAATATACAAGGAAGATTAATGAGGGGGTAAAAATATGATTAATAATAATTAAATTGCAGTGTTAACTTTAAAATAAAAACATTAGTTTGTAAAAATAAAATGAGATAATTTGAATAAGTACTTGTAGCATTGTTTGAGATATCAATTAAAAATGCACAAACACATATACATACACACACAAATTATTTTATGTTACACATCATTGCTATGCTGACAAAGGTACTATAGCATATTCAACAGATTGTAGTGGCTTAAAGGTTTGCTGGTGATGGGTAACCAGAACCATTCTCTCCACAAAATTCATCCAAAGCTATGTGATTTGTGGCAAATTCCTAGCAACCAACCAAAGGTCGGGTGTTGAAAATAATAGAAGCTCGGTCATTAATGAAATAAACAGAAACAATGGACAGGAAAAATATCACAAATCCAGTGACTAGAGTGAGAGCTTCTTGAGTTTTACCAGGCTGTACAAATATGCGGGCTGTTGTTTCTAGCCATACACTTTCTGTCCAAGTAGAATATTCAGTCGATTTCCATTCTAAAATTTAAAATAAAACTTTTAAGCATGTAACCAAGAATTCTAATAACAAGATAAGTTAAACAGATCATTAATTTGTTTGTTTATCTATCTATCTAATAAACATGGCATAGAAATCGTGCTTATTACCTTTTGTTAAATGGCAACAGTTAAATGTTAACAAACCATTATATAAATTAAACGTTTTTACAACTGTATTGAATCTAATACTTCACTTAACTAATTAATAGATCTGCAAAATATTAAAAATTTCTGAAGGTAATTTGTCATGTCAGCAAAAGGCACATTCAATAAGAAGTGATATAAAAGAAATCAAGAAAGAGGTTTCAAACAAGATTTTAAAATAGTCTTTGTATTATCTTAAGATTAAAAATACAGGGTTGTTACTGAAATCTGGAAAAAAAATTCCCTGTGTTTTCCCTGTACATATATACAATATAAGAGGATATGTAGGAATAGCACTCATGCCAGTTATAAAGGAATAACAGTATTCTATAGTTATAATGAATGGGAAAAAAAGGGTTTAATAAATATGGATTGTTTAAATCCACATTTTTTTAAATAATTTATTTTAAGATGCAATTTTTAAAACAGTAAAATTTTTTGGACATGCTTTTATTAAACACTTTGTTTAAAAAGCCTCCCCCCCCCCAAGTTTTAGTAGCCCCACTAATAATCTAGTAACTTATAATCATTATTCCAATATTGGTATTTTTTTTCTCAGCTTTTGCTTTTAGGATCATCAAATCTAACAAAAATAAGTGTTGAATATTTTTGATTATACTTCTTTTGATAACGTTTTTCATTAAATGCTTGACAAAAATGAAAAGATTTTCATATAAAAAAGGTACCGTTAATTCAGTTGGTTGAATATTTTTAAGAAATGACTAAAGAATATTAGCAATATCAGAGAAGCTAATTTTAGTCAGAATCAATTTATCCTGTCAACTATTTATATTTTATCATTTGTAAGAGATCTAGGAAAAAATATTGAATATTTTATTTTATGTATTTCTTTGTGCTGTCAAAAATTTCTAGAGAACTTTCACAAACACTGAATTTCTTACCCAGTGGATACAAAACTTTAACAGTTTGGAAGAACCACAACTTTCAGGAAATTGGCATGTCTAGTTAAACTATCTTTAAATATTCTATTCATTGCTCTTAGAATATCTAATTTCCATTTAATAGATTTATGTTCATGAAACATTCAATGGATTATGTGTAATTCAAAAGTATCTAGATCTAAAATTTTACAATCATTTCTGTATGGAAGTTCCTTTCTGCCATATTTTAAAAATTTTGAATTACATTTGGTCTATCGACACTAAGTTGTAAAATTAACTGTATGTCCAAACTTGATATAACTTCTTAAAACATAAAGCAAGTGAAATTCTAATATCTTGTAGAGACTCTATTGGTTGATTCACATCCATATCTTAAAATAGAATTAATTTGGTATTTTTCTAAAATGTGGCACATTACATTTATTGCCTATTTCACCTTACACTATTAAAGGAGGAATATGATGTAATAAATTTTTAATGCCCATAAAAGTTTAGCTCTAAATTATAGTACTTGAAATAAATAGTTATTTTATGATATCAAATTTGTCATTTTTGGGCTTGGCATATCCACTTTCACCTGCATTCTTCTTAGATAAAGTCCAATAGCTATAATTACTTTTTTTTTAATGGGCACGAAATTTTCTATGCTTTTTTCTTTTAGCATGGCTAACAAGTGCCTTTTTTCTCATATTACTTAAGCTTATTATCTTATTACAAAGAGAGCAATATGTAGCAAACAGATTTTGTGGAACTCCTCCAGCCCAATCAGCAAAATCAAAATTGATTTTTTTTTTCTATCCATCCAATCTGTATTAAATACGGAATTTTGAGCAGCTTATGGTTTAAAAAAATATTTTCTAATCTACTCTGAATAAGCCCACAATTTCTCAAATAATAAACTAACCATTCAATAAATTTGCATGTGCGCGACTAAATACTCCCGAGATGCTTCCACAAATTGAATGCTGCTATTCCCACCAGAGAAATTTATTCTATTCTCTCAAGCAGTTACAGCAATTTTACACTTTCTAATTAGTTGCAATCTAGAATCTCATGGATAGAGAACAGCTGTCTCTGAAATCAAAATTAGACTGATCTACAAAAAAAAAAAAAAAGTGAATTGATTAGGAAAGGGGCGAGTGTCCACTTTACACAGTTGTTTCGTTTTTATCGCTGTGGCTACAACCTTTAATTCTTGCAATGTTCAGAGATAGGCATTTTATAGATTAAAAAAAAAACACTAAGGAAGTTAAAATTCCTTATATTTTCTTGCTTTCTATGGAAATTTTTATATTTCCCTGTTTCTTAAATGATTTTTAAATTCCCCATACTTTCCCAGTATTCCTAGTGTTGTGGCAATCCTGAAATATTACCTTTTTAATAATATCAATTTCATCTCCATATAATTTATTCCTTATTTTAGTAACATTTTTAATTCTATTGGATACACTATATGTAGCAATGTCTATAAATGCTACATTGGAATCCAAACTCATTCAACAAAATATTCTTGCATGTTTTTACTAATCATTAACTCTGTAGTAGAATTTTCACTTCCACTTTTATTTTATAATATGTATTTTTTTTTTAATTGGCAGTAAACTGATTCAATTGAATTTCTATTTTTAAATCTTACCTAATAACAACATGCAAATTTTTTTTTTTAATTGGCAGTAAACTGATTCAATTGAATTTCTATTTTTAAATCTTACCTAATAACAACATGCAAATTTTTTTTAGATGCATTCTATATTATTAATCTTTTAACAGGCTAAAATGTTAATAATCTGAAAGAGCTAACTGGTCACCAAAGGGTGCTAGTAAAATAAAACTAATGGACTTATAGAAGCTAATGAATGTCTATTTTAATGAAAATCCAACGGCACACTGTATCAAAAATGCAGTCTATCCAATAATTATGCATAATTATAGAATTAAGAATTGCAATACTGGTATTCACAAGTTTAAATACCGTTTTTTAGGTATTTACTAGAAATTTTTAAAATTGTCTCCACTATATGTTCAGGGATCGCCAACATAGCAAAATAGTATACATTTTTGTTTTTATGTCTCCAACATAGCAAAATAGTATACATTTTCGATTTTATGTCTCCAACATAGCAACATAGTATACATTTTCGATTTTATGTCTCCCTAATGAGCGAATTTAATTAGACTGTGAATACAAAGTTCCATCATACAATCGAGAGAAGTGATAAAATACTGTTTGACAATGGATTGTTAAACCCTCTGTGCTTTTGCACATGCGTTAGGATGTGTTTAATTCGACAAAATTGGGGTGAGAGGAAAGATGAAAGGAGGAGATGTTTACATTTAACAATGAAGACTTGCAGTTTTATGAGACATAAACATTACAGATAATAAAACATAGTAATGCAGAAGGAAAAAGGTACTAATGTAGAGTAAAATATTTCCGATCAATTTTTATTATTTAATATAAGAGACATAAACATTAAATTATGAAGAATAAATTAAAAATTTCTGTTCTTAAAATTTGGTAATTACTTTTTTACAAAATAATAATGATCTTTTTTATATGTTATTAAGTCTTTTCAGGAATATTTAAATTCCCCATTTTCTGCTACTTGGTCGCAATATTTAATGATATTATGTAAAATTTTCTTCATATCATTCCTGAAAGCTTTTTTATCACTTTTGGCTACACATATCAATAAAAAATTTTGAGTTAAAATAAAATGATGACAGAAATAACACAACACTCACATACGCATAAAAATGAACAAAAAAGTATCTAATGGGGGGAATCTAAGGTCAAAGGTGAATACCGGTATATATTACACATTATATATATAGAGAATTATATATTACATTGAAAAATTGTACAGAAGAAAAGCATACCGAAATAGAAAATGTCTTATGGTATTTACATAATTATAATGATTTTAAAAATGAAAAAGAAGAAAAGAGACTAACCAGTTCCAACCTGGTCAAGTTTATAGTAAATTTTCTTAAAATTTTTCACTCACAAACCTATCCACATTCAATTTGGTACAGTTATTGAAGATTATGATGACAATAATGTCGATAGTGAAAAGGAATTGTGTCTTGAACAAAAATTAGAATTAGCAATAAATAAAAAAACTTCAACGAATCAAAATACAATACAGAAATCAGCTATATCCAAAACCATCCACCAAGAAATCAATTTATTTGAAGATGAGGGATTCAAAGGTAAATACTTGGAAAAAACATATTGTGCATTGCTAACAATACCACCAACTAGCGTAGGTGCCGAAATAGCGTTTTCGACAGCTGGTAATTTTTTCACAAAATTATATTCCAGGTTTAATGACAGTACAATTTATGTATTTTAAGATCACATTTCCGAAATTTGTAATAGTACCACAGACTGAATAGTGATATTTACACTTTTTTGTGGCTCTTTATATACTGTTATAATTTATAAGTTATAAATTATTTTTTGTGATATTTACACTCTCTAATAAAACTGGTAAATGAAACAAAGAAACACCTGTGTTTTCTTTCTCTTTCTAAAATTTTTACTACTGGTATTAAAACAGGTATCCCAGTATTAAGATCTAAAAAATACCGGTATTGAACTTTTGGTCTGATATTGCAATCCTTATACAGAATCTATCTAAGAAGCAGAACAGTAAAACTTCTAACTGTATTGATTTTTAAACTGTGTATGTTTTGAAGGTGTTTCTTACATATGTAGATTTTGGACACTGATTTTTTTGGCCATACATACACATCTCTTAATATCCAAAATTAAATGTGCTATCAAATAAGGAGATAAATAATTTAAATTAAATTAAAATTTATATAAAATTATGACATTGTAAAAATGTTTACCATTAAGTACATATGCAGGAGACTGTGCAATAGTATACATAACAGTAGATTTAATGCAAACTCCAGTAGTGTTTTCTTCAGATCCAGCCATCCAATCATAATGATAAATCTATATTTTAAAAAAACCTTTGTAAATCGATATGAAATTTAAAAATTCACATAATAAATACAATTATCATTTGAATTAATTTAAATTTAACATTAATTTTCTCATAGTTTAATAAAAATTATACATATTAGCAATTTTTTTTAAAAAAAAAAATCATAGTTAATAAGTAAAAATAAAAATATTAGATATAAACTTGCAAGGTGGTATAGATTTTTCCACTTTCATGTGGACTAATTTTAAAGCAGATAACTAAATTATTTATTTTCTTAACATTGAAAATATGATGCATTCTACTTTAAAAATAAGTTTTCAGGGTAAAATTTAAATATTGAATGAAAATAATTAAGTGCTGAGATTAATATAAGTTATAGCTATTAAATACAATTTATGAAAAAGTTAAGGCACACAAGAGGCTTTTGTTGTAATCTTGAATTCTTTTCAAACTTATTTTTTTATTTATTTATTTAATGGAAAAATTAAGATAATTTTAATTGGTTGTCATGATGAAATAATGAAAGCTGAATTGCCCATATATTTCCATGGATGCAAAATCACAATGTATGCCAAATTAGCTAATCAGCTTTTTTATATATATAAATATTAAATATCTTATTTTGAAATGCAATAAATAAACTAAAAAAAAATGGTTGTTCATTGTTGAAGAGATTAGTGAGAGATTCTTTAATACTATGCATATTTTTAGCAGCAACTGAAAATAAAAATCAAAAGAACATGAAAGCTTTTACTGTTGTGTAAACAGAGAAGAAAGGATATAAAATTTCAAGTAAATTTGTGTTCAATTTAAACAAAAATTACTTATTACAGAAATTCATTCTTACACCATATTCCAGTATGATATTGATTTCTTCCATAAAGAATATAAGATAATATTTTTTAAAATTATAAATAATGATGTTAGAAAGGACTTGACTTTAAAAAAAAAAAACAGGAAAAATTTTCAAAATAGAATATATATATATATTAATAGCAAGCAAATTGCTTATAATAAAATTTTATTATAAATAATGCATTAGATTTTTTAAAAAAATTCATAATTATATGATTAACCGATTCAATAAGAAATTGAAATGAAAAAAATAATTACCTGATTCTGAACACTGCCAGTGCAATTTTTTCTGTCCCGATCCTGTTCTTGTTGCCCAGTCAAGTAAGCCAATAAATATCTGGTGTACAGAGTAATGGGATTTGCTTTGGTGTGTCCTCCACTATCAACGCTCACATACAAAGGATAGGGTTCAACACCTAAAACATTTTAATGTATATGTGCCTGTGCAAGTGATGAATTCTAAAAATATGTTTGTTAAAATCAGCTAAAACCTAAAATATCATGTGCTGATAGTTTGGTGATTTCAAACAATCAGAGGACTTATTATTTAACGTTAAGATATTTCATTTTTGAAAAAGCTTAAAGCATTTATCTAAATTTAAGACAAATGTTCTATCATTTTTTATCAACGTAAGAAGCATTAATTTATTAGAAATCAAATTCTAATAACAAAAACAGCCAAAATCATTAAAGCATTTTTATCAACAAATTTTAGATATTAAACAGACAGATTCTATTTCTTTACACAATTCATGAAAATGAAATCCAAATTGTAAATAGATTTACATATGAACTATCTTAGATATTTTCTAATTTTTACTGAGAAAATGGGGTTTTTTTTAACTAATAAATTTATAATTAAAGACAAAATAAATTTTCTCGAACATAAAAGTAACATTTGCTTCATTCCATAAAAAGGCACCAAAAAACATTAATATTTTTATTTCTGCCCCCCCCCCCCCACGTTCAGTGATTTAGTGATATATACAGTGTGCGAAAAAACTATAAGGACTTAATGTAATTGCATGAAAATATGCTTTGTTTCCATTTCACCTAAATGAACTTTTTATATTTCTTACTTCTGCTGCATAATTTTGTGATAACACTTATACCACATAAAAAACATAATTTAGCTACAAAATATTGATTTTACAAAATTTAACATTAAAGGAAATACGGAAAAAAGTATAAGGACATGTTGTAAAATACCTAAAAAATGTTTCCATAATCAAGAAAACTACTTTTTTTTTCAATCACTTGAATAAGCCGAGAGGTCATAGATCCTGAAAGATCTTTTAAAATGTCCACAGATATTTTTTCCCAAGCGTCTTTGATAGCGACGACAAGATCTTGTGTACATTGATACTGTGTGCCGTTTTTATAAACTTCTCGAGCTAGAAGTCCCCATAAGTTTTCGATTGGATTAAGATCGGGACTTCTCGCCGGCCAATCAAGTAAATTTACAGAATTAGCTTCAAACCAGAGTTTTGCACTCGTAGAAACGTGTATCGAAGCATTATCCTGATGAAAAATATAGTCCCCTGAAGTAATTAGTGGCGCTTCAGGTAACAAACTGTCTCCTAACATATCAACATACCTGTCCGAATTCATTTTACGGTTGATAAATACAATTGGAGTGGTTCCATTTGCCGCAAAAGCGCCCCATACCATAACCGAGCCACCACCATATTGACGCCTGGAAAACACTTCCTTGGTCTTTCGCAGATCATACCAAAAATAACGAAAACCATCAAGATTGAACTTTTTTTCATCCGAAAAAATTACATCAGCCCACTTTTGACCAAAAGAAATGTATTTTTTGGCAAAGTAAACTCTTCTTTTCTTATGATGATTTGTAAGAAGGGGGCGTGACACTAATTCCCCATAAGAAACTTGAGGATGTTTACTCAAAACATTTTGAACAGTCCTTGTTGAGCATGGTAAACTCAAATTTTGTCTAACTTCATTTATGGTTTCTCTTTTCTCGCAAGCTCTCCTTACAATCATTCTTTTCTGTCGACGAGTGAGAATTTCTGGTCTCCCAGAAAATTATAAACCACCGTTTTAGATCTCTTGATTCTTTTTTAAATTTTCCATCCACTTAATCCACATTCTCGAAAAGCAACAATTTTTCCTTTTTCAGAGTCAGAAAGTTGAGTCCCTTTGGGCATCGTTTAAAAATTCACACAGAAAGTTGCCGAGTGGGAAATTTTTTTCCCAAATGAATCTTTTAACTCGGAATTGTCATTTTATGCTTTCAAATATGCAAATTTTTAAATAATTACTGGAGAAAAAGCAATGTCCTTATACCTTTTTCTGGTTTCATTTAGGTTTAAAAATCAAAATTTAAATTTTAGCAGATTTAAAATTGAAAATTTTAATTACTTTACGCATAAAATATTTTAGTTTTGCTTCTATTTTTGCTGCAAAAATTTGCATACGATTCTGTAAACAAGGCTTCTAGATTTGGTGATTTTTCGCGTGTCCTTATAATTTTTTCGGGCACTGTATTAACAATAATCCCATATCGGGTTACAACACTGTCTTTCAAATAATTCTGAATACATACTTAAAACTGTCCCATAATAACTTATAATAATATTATTAGATCTTGAGTGAAAATCCATTATAACAAATTTGTCTTGTCAAAAAATGAAAACTGTTGTGAATATGAATAATCTAGATAGGAAAAGGTATCTGTCAGAATTCTGTGAAATAATGATGTCATTTCAGGACTAAAAAAAAATGTTATATTTTATAGATATACTAAATAATTAAGTGAAACAATTATTTAAATACAGTGTATATATATATATATTAGCTTCAATGTTTTCAAAAAAAATTCAAGGAGAAAAAATCCACAAAAATGGTGAAATATGACATGCTTTCAAAGAAAATTGGGGGGAATAAGAAAAAGAAGAGGAAAGAAAAATTCTGTTTATTAAGATATTTTTATAAAATCCACAAGCATTATATGCTAACATGAAATTGGTTTGATAAGATGGTCTGTGATATTTTTTTTAATATATGCACAAAAACAAATTTACTATTGATTTACCAGATTGTCCATAAAGCAGAAATAATGAAATCAGAAATTTATCTCTCTATAATGTGTTTAATATACCATTCTAACAAACAAACAAAAATTTTAAAAAGTAAGCATAACAAGAGTAAGTAGAAAACAGAATATCAGATCTCCTACAAATGTATAAAAACATTCAAAAATATCTATTAAAGAGGAAATACAGAACTGAAAATAAAATTGAATTTTGAAACTGGTGGGTAGATTACTGGTGGTAGAAAATCAATTTTGAAACTGGTGGGTAGATTATAATTCATTAACAAATTTCAATTCATTCTTCACCATTGAATAATACAATCCAGATTCATCAATTCCAGATTTATAAAATTGACAACTTGGAATTTACACATTATTTCAAGTTTTATTTTATTCCTTGGAAACCAAATAATTATTAACCATTACAATGAAGGAGATATTACTGAAACAACATTGTATTTTACTAATATGGTTCAAATCTTATGTAATTTCTTGAGTTGCTTACATTTGCTACTCAAAAATAAAAGTCATGGATAGAACTACTCAACAATAAAAGTCATGCACTATAAACTTGAAAGATATGATAAAAATAATTTTCTAATGGGTTTAAATAGATAGTTTATGTTATAGCAAATTTATATTAATAGCAACTATAGTTAATATGTTAATAGCAAATTTAATATGAAGAAATTCATCATTTCCCTTGGTATATATATTCCACACTATTGAATAAATGTATCCACAGTGAATACAAAAATAGTAATAAAAAATACAGTTATAAAGAGATAAGAAATTAATTAAAAATACAACTAAAGAGATATTTCTGAGTTTATCAAAGAATTATAAATAATAAATAAAACAATTTTGGATTAATAATATTTTGAATAAAAATAAAAAATATAAAATAAACTATGTAAACTATATCTTAATTCAATCTATTTCGTAAAAAATTATTATTTTACGATGCCTCTATTATAAATAATAATTTTACACAATAATATGGAATAGTTTATTTATATCTTATTCAAAAGCAACTGAATATAAATGTAACACTAGAACTTACGAAGTCTTTCTGTCATATCAGGATCAGCTATTTGTCTAAATAAGGGACATGAAGCATTTTGCAAATAGCATTCTAAAAGTCCTGACACCTGCAACAGGAAAATAATAATAATAATAAACAGTGCCTCATAAAGCCTTAGTGATCATTAGTTTATATAAAAATTTAATCATTAAATAAAATTTGACATATAATTTAGCAAATGTCTTTCTAAAATATGGCCAAATTACTGATTTATAGTTAAAATGGCAAAAGAATTTAAACAAAGAATTGATGAATTAAAAAATTTCTAAAGAATCTAGAAGTCTGCTTTTTAATAGTAACTTTTTTTGGGGGGGAGAGGGGCAGAAGGTCATACAAATATATCATATCTCAAAATACTTTAAATATTGTTTTATAACATAATAATTAAGCAACATGTATGCATCTTGCATTACACACTTACCAAATTTTCAGTAGAATCTAAAGTTTCATTCAATTTCTCTTTAGTAAGAAGTTGGTATAATGTTCCAGAAACTGCAGTTGAGATATTAGTCAAAACTTGTGTCAAAAGAGTAACACTGAGAGTTTCACTTGTGTCAAATATACTGTTGTAATATCTGAATAGAAATATATGTATAAATAAAGAATTAAGTACCAGAAATTAAAGAGTTAGTGAGAGTTCAATATGAAAAGTAAATAAATCCCAGTGCACAGTAAATATAATATGGAAAAAAAATCACCATAATTATAATTTTTACTATCCACCATTAAAGTGATTTTCAGAATTAACTGTAAAAGTACACTAAAAGAAATGAATGATAAAGCAAATAAGGAAAATCCATGATTCAATTACAAATATCTTACTTAAATTACAATATTTTAAATATGATAACTAAAAAAAAAAATGGAAAAACTGATTGAATTATTATTCACTATAGTAAAGAACGAGGAGAAAAAAGCATAGAGAAACTACAAAATTAGGAAGAAACTAATTTCAACAATAAAAAATGAAATAAAACAGAAAACATAATTTCATTTCCAACTGTAATGGCACATAAAAGCCACACATTTAGCATGAAAAGATTTAAAAATATAACTCAGGAATTTTGGAATACCTGTTTGATTGTATGAAAGATTTAGTTTATAAATTATGTTTTAATAATAGATTCTAATGTACATGCTTAAAAATATGACTGTTAGAAACCATACACAAAGGAACTCGCTAATTTGAACAATTTTTTGCATAGAAAGGTTCTAGGCAAAGTTTAAATCATGTTAGGATTTAAAAAACTGAAATCAAACTTATTGTGACTGGCAATTAGTTAACTTCTTAAATTAAATGAAATTTTCTCAACATTAGTGTTGTCATGGAAAAGTATATTATTATTATTAATAATATTATAGCATCATCGCAGAGCAGGTCAGACCAAAATTATTAACCTTCATGTTCTTTGAAAAATGAAAACCAATCTTTCTAAAAGTTCAGTAAAGGTTATTGTTATCCACATGCATTACCTTTTGCTATTTTTATTTAAATGAAATTCCAAAAATACTTTTCTAATAGTTTTGAAAGAAAGCTGTCTCAGTTGCAGTTGTTATGATCATTTTGATGACATTAGGCTTTGGATGCAAAGAATTGCACTAAATCTTGGCGTAAAATGCTCTCACTACAATTTTACCTAAGATATTTTTGTAACTTTTCCAGAGCAATAAAATTTAAGTTCTTTTTATTAACTACAAGAATCTTTTTAATGGAGACTATCCCATAACATCCTAAAGCTCTAAAAAAATTTAAATATCCAATTCACATATCATCGAAATTTTATACTATTGTAATTTCACTTTTTTTATTAATCTATACAGATAGTTAAAACAGTCACTCTTCTTAAGCTTTCAACAATGGCAGCAAATAACAAGAATAAATATTTGATGGAACCATGAAAACCGTTTGAGCTTCAAAGTAACAACTGTTGGGAATTAAATTAATATATAATATTGCCAAAATTTAACTACAACTTCCAATATTGTTAAGTTGGTATCATTAAAAAGACAACTTTTTATATTTTCAACCCATTTAAAATTATTTTAATTTTTTATTAATTAAAAACTAATAAATTGTTTAAAATGATTCCAAGGTGCACATTTCCACCGTCCAAGTATAACTATTCAGATTTGGTATCTGTAAGTCAAATGGTCTGGCCTGCACAGCACCAATATGCAGAAATACATGAGTTTATTTAAGTTATTTTATTTAATTTTAAAATGGTGAAAAGGGAGAAATTTTTACTTATTAATAAATTCTTTGTCATGATCAGCAATAACAATTCCAGGAATGGATTTGTCATGTTTCAGAAAACTTTGAAATGAAGCAGGAGGAAGTGGTAAATCTTTTGGTGCCACAGATACATCTAATCCAACAGCCTCAGCTTCAGATTTAAGTATATCAACTAATTCAGTGACCTAAAAAATTATATAAAAGTCAAATTAAAGTAGTAACATAACATTTTTCAGTATATCAAGGTACTAGGCTTACTTAGCATATCAAGGAAATATGAAGCTGATGAAATAAGTCCACATACAAAATTCAACAATTACTCTCAAAATCTTGTAATAATTATCAAATATTTTCAGTAATTTCTGACTAGCTTAACAGAAGCAATTTGCTAAACATAAATTTTAGTGGAAAACATTATTTCCTTGCCCTCAGATAGACAAATGCAAAATCCCTAGTCTTAAAAGTAAGTAAAAGATATTTAGCATACACTTTGTTGCATTTTGATTGCAATCAAACTAATGGATAACAGTTAAATTTTTTCCTTACAACATTTAAAATTCCCAGTTTTAAAAAACAACAATCAAAAATATGTTAACTGAAAATTTACAACAATCTATGATTTTTCCCTTCATTTTTTTTTTTTTATTACAAAAATTCTAATATATGTTAGGATGACTGGAACATGGACATGCATTACCCCATCCCCTCAAAAAAAATCAAAAGTCTTGCAATACAATAAGTTAAATTAACTAAAGAAAAATGTCTTAACATTAACTAGCCAAAAAAACTATTTAATTTTGTAATGAAATAGGATTTACATAAAATGGCATTATATTTACATTTTTTTCTAAACTAGCTACTTTTGGTGTTCAGCTGGTTCATTAGGAATATTAGTGGTGTGTAATTTTAATTAATAACTTCCATGCACATGATATATTGTATTAAATATTTTTAGGCATCACAATGCTACAGAAAATAAGGTTACACAATTTTAACAGCCTTACACTTGTTCTGCTTAAATAAATTTTCATAATGAAGTGAGGTCCTTCAGACCTCATACTGCTATTATAAAAAGTATTTTAAGTAATGCATAATTAATTTTTATCTTGTTTTTCACAGTACTGCATTCAATATAGCATGATGAGATGGTTAAAATTTTATTACAACAATGAAATATATTATTAAAAATTAAGTTGTTAAAATTCAAGAAAAATTTGCACAACTAAATTTATATTATTAAAAAGATAAAAATTTTTTTTTTTTTTTTTTAAATGGCATGAAATTTACCTTTATGCTATATTACTTTTTCAATTAATAAAAAATGTCAAAATTTTGCTAATTTTTTTACTGAAATTCTATTTAAAATTCCAAAAAACTCACTCCAATGTACACATTCACATTTCCAAATTATATAGAAGTGAAATTTAAAAGTTCTAGATCTAAAGGCATAACCTATAGAGCACACAAATTCTCCTTTATAAATAAAGATAATGGATTACTTAAAAATTGTTATTTCATACAGTAACTAATTTAAAACTCATCGCAAATTCTTTAAAAATGAAAAATATTCATCAATAATTTGATGTTGATTACCTTTCTTGAGAACAGATAGTCTAAAGATGCTTGTTTGCATTTGATAATAAAAAATTTCTTTAAAAATTTCAAATTCAGAATTTATAACATATATTTTTCTTTACTTAAAAACTGATATACTGCAGCATAAAAGATGAAAATATTTCCATTTTCTTTCTATAATGAAAAAAATCAAATAATTTGCCATCACAAAGTTTTTCTTACTGTTCAATAATTGTGATCAAAATTTGTAGTAGTTAAATTTTTCTTATAATTACAATAACCATTATAATCAAAAAGAGAATATCATTTGCATTAAAAGAATTTTTAAATTATCAAAATATCAGTTCCAAGCGATTTTTAAAAACAAGTGAATTTTAATTATCATAAGTTATAAATATTTTTTTAAATGATACAAAATCTACTTAACACATACAGAATGGCAATTTGAAAGCAAATTACATGATGTACTTACTATACATGTAATAATTTCATTCAATAGATAGAAAATATTGAAGTTAAAAATAACCTTTTCTATTCAGGAAAACATAGATTTTATTTTTTAAAAAATTAATTATTTAATTAATAATCACAAAATCTTCTTTATGCTACATAACAATTGCAAGCAAAAAAATTATTGAGTAGTTTAGATTTCCAAAGTACAAAATCTTTTATGAATTTTGAGTTTTATTTATATTGACAAGAAGTTATGAGATACCTTTTTAGATACATCAGCAGTTTTTGCAGATACTGGATCAGTATGCAAAAAAAGTGAAGCTGGAATCTGTGGTGGAGCTAACTGACTGAGCTCAATAAAGTGTGATATGTGATTTAAATTAATTAGAGAAGGTTGATATTTAATTCCATCGAGTATTCGAACTGGAAACAGTCCTTTCTGCATATCAAAGACTACACGACTTGAACCAATATAATCAAATGCTTCCTAGAAAGAAAAAAAAATGTATAAATATTACATCACAAAAATAAAATAGACAGGATATTAAATTTATAAAAATCAAATGGTGCTCAAAGTCAAAGGCAACTGAATTAGACAGTCAGTAAAATGCCACAAAATTTAGATTGCAGATGAATGTAAAAAAAAAAAATGTTTTTACATGACTTAGGGATATAAAGAAATTCATAAGATTAAATTTTTTGATTTATTTTAAGAAGGGGCTACCTTTGCTTGCCTCTGAAAATATGTTAAGCTGAAAATTTTATAATGAAAAATTATAATATTTATATGCTATTTTATATTGGATTTTTAATTCTGATGTCATAATTGCCAATAATGCAGTTAAAATCAAGAGATCCTATAGATAAATCAAGTTTCACTTTATCTCATTGAATTTTAATGCTCTCATTCCTGAAGTCATTTTAATTCAGACAACTCAGAATACTGGAATGCCCAAATTTCACTTCCAAAGATAAGAAAAAGTCTCCACCCCCTCAAAAACTGCAATGACAACTCGGATTTTTAGGAAATTAATATACAAAAGAGGTCTTTGCGCAGTTGACAGTTATTAAACAAATGTACAGTTGAGCATCCTTACAATTTTCTTAGAAAACCTCTCTAAGCCACTAACCCATATAAGCAAGCACTTTTACTAATATAACGCCATGGATATTCAATCAGATACACTTGAGGAAAGGGCGAGGAATTTGGACAAGTGTTTGCTGCCTTTCTGTATTGGTAAAAGAAAATCATGCTTTTTACTCAATAGTCAAAAGGTATAGAAATTATGACAATAATTTATAAACATTATAGGTAATTGAATATGTAAATAAGAAAATCATCTTGTCTTGCTGAGATATTCTAAAATCTACATACAAATTCAACATTAAGATTGTATGGCAAATTTCATTTACCTAATTTATTGCTTTTGTGAACTATACAATTTACAAATAATACTTCAGAAGTGATATATTTTAAATTGGGGTGATCTAAAATACTTAAATTCATAAATCTCTCTCTCTTTCCCTCTCCTTTTTTTTTTTTTTTTTTTTTTTACAATCACAATTTTTTTTTTATATATCTAAGAAAGAAAACAGTTACAACACAAAAATTACATGAAATAATTAATTTAAATTTACCCCATTGAAAATAATAAAAAGCACATTTTTGTCCTTTGCTTCCTCTTTTTCTGAAATTCTCTTTCTTAAACTATCCATGTTCTTGGCAACTGAGAGCAGTGTGACTAAACCAGTAACAGTTGAGTGAGCACCTGGAGCCAACTTATCAAACATCGAGAAAGCATCTAGCTAAAAAAGATATTATACAGATACTTAACAGTAAATTTAAAATATCACAGAAATTAATGATATAAAATATTTATCAAAGAAATTAAAAATATAAGCTTAAATGAGCTTACTCGAGCACTAACAACAATCAAAGATCTATTGGCTATTTCTTCACTCTTGTTAGTAGGGAATAAAGTATTGACAATGTTCTTGTCACTTAATGGATCACATGTTTTCACTAGAAAAGCAAAAGATTTGTTAGAGCTTAAGATGAAAAAGTGGACTATAAATCATTCACATATAAATTTATAATAACATTATTAAATAAGTGTTTTTTCAATAATCAATGACAAAAGTTGAGATTAGTTGGCATACTATGACTGGCAGTATTACTGGTACACGATGTAATGTATATCTCAGTGAGTATAAAGGCATATAAAATTTCATGTAATTAAATAAATATTATTTTGAATATTAATTTTCATTAGAAGTGTTAGAAAACTTTGTTCAAAATTATCATTCACTAGGGATTTTATGCTTTCTTATAAACTCTTGCCAATCCCAAGAGGAGTTTGAATTTGCTATTTAAATCCTGCTAACCTTATGCATAATTGCTCGAGACTGTGCCTTTTAGCATAATTATGGGGGAGGAACCAATTATAGTTCACATATTAATTTGTTTTTATTACTTTAACTTCAAACAGTAAAGAAAATTTATCGTCTTTGAAAAAAAAAAATTGCAACAGTGTAAAAAACATGGAAGTTTTTTAAGATATTTAAAGATGACCCTAAAAATAAATACTATGATTTATCAATAAAGAACCTTTGGTTGCCATTTTGGAATAATTATAATAAGAAAACTTAATTTAACAGATTAACACAAATTTCTTTTTTATGCTTTCATTGAAACAATATAGAATAAAATTTGTTGATTTTGAAGAGGGTTTGAAATTATTTATTATCCAAGAAACAAATGACTAAAAAATCATAGAGATGTAAAAAAAGTAATGAATATTAAATTATAAAATAAATAACATGCTAGCAGTTGTGTATATGTGTATATTCTGTGAAGAATTCTCTGAAACAATCAATATACATTTTAAAAAATAATGCATTCATAGATAAAAATGTAAATTTAAACCACATACACAATTATCTCATAAGGTTCTTATTCATGTTCAGAAGAATTTAATTTAGTTATATTTATGTGACACTCCGTAAATACAACTATGCAAACACCAGAGCATCTTGGAAAAAAATTATTTGTCCTTCATTCAGAATGCCTATCAAAAGTTTCATAAATAGCTTCAGCTCCATGATGATTTTTTTTTCCCCCTACTCTTTCAATAATATTTGACAGAATGGACTAAATTCATTTTTAACTCATCGAGAAGGCTTAAAAAAACTGCACATGCTTGTTCACAATTAAAAATTGGAATTGTATGCCTTATCTGTTAAGACAGATGTTACCAAATCATGTAGATATTTATTCATTTAACTTTCACTAGTTTCACCTACTGATCCAAAGTGGTATACAGTGCATGAAAGGGCAAGAAAGATTCTAAAAGTATACATGCTACTATATATATATATATGAAGCTAAAACGTGCATGCATAATACCATTCAGAGAAATTTAAAAAATATTGAAAAAATTATACTAAAAGCAAAAATTAATATAAAATACTTATATATTTTTTTACATATATAAATAGAATAATAAGATAGATAATCTATGATACACTCTGAGTTTATAAAGAAAATTCCTAGAAACTAGGGTACAAAGGGGTAATTTTTTAATGAAGCGTTCCAAACTTCAGCACATCTCTTTGAAGTTTTTTCATGCTTTTGCAGTTTAAAAGAAGATATGTACATTTTGAAGATACCAAGACGAGTAAAAATCTGATCAAGGAAAAATACTTTTTTTTTAACTATAACTTCAGATCAACTATATCAAAAAGTTTGCTTTTAATTCTACATTTTACAGAGTTAGAACACTCGTTCTCAAAACGTCTATAAACAGCATTAAAGTGAAATAACATTGAAGAAATAAGCAGGCAATATTTTCATATATTTTGCAAATTACAGAAGAGAAATATTTATATAAATTTGCAAATATGTAAAGATCATATTCAGAATTATTTAACTGCATGCAATGATAGAATTTGTAGCAATCTCTCTAATTCTCTCGGAGAAAGCATACCAAAGTGTGACGTGTGTTCATCTCCATTAATCATAAAATGGCTTTGAGTGCAACATGACTCAGTATTCCTGCCTCGCAGAGAGCGCGAAGGAATACATGCAAAGAAGCTCCCAATGACAAGGTGTGCAATGTTATTAGTTGTGGAATAAAGATATATTTTTGATATAAAATGGAAAGTGATTACTTCCAAACCCTTATATGGAATCAGATCATGACAAATAATATTATGGATTAATCCATCCTCTTCAAATTCATAATTTTTATTAGTTTGCCAAATTGAATTGTTACCAAGTACAGATAATTTGGTTTGTTTCCTATTATTAAATTTTTAAAAACGATTTTAAATTTTTTTTAAAAAAAGCAAATAAATGGTTAACTTTAACACAGGATTGTAGCTAGTCAAAAGACAATAATATGATGACATTTAACTAAGTATTGATTAAATAAATTACATAATTTTATATTAATTTTAAAGCATTTTTATAAGCTGAAATTTTTATTTCCTGAAATTAAAACAATGGTTTTAAATGAATAAAAAAATTAAAGGTAAACAAAAATTTGAAGAATGTAGAACTTATAAACTATATCTAGACCACAAAGATAATAGCTAACTTGCTTAATTACAACATAAAGTTTGATAGAAGCATAAATGTACACATCTAATTTGACCTTACAAAATTGGCACTTACTCAATGAAGATAACAGGATAGAACCTGACAAAAATTACTTTAAAATCTAGCTTGACTTCCTCTACTCTAGTTGTAACTATATACTTAACAATTTCTTTCAATCTCCCTAAAAGAGTTGCTACTCTCCTTATACACTTGAATTACAATTCTCCATATTACAGGAACTAGTATTCTCAATTAAAACAACAAATGCTTGTTTACATAAATTGATTATTAATTACCAAAGGTTGCTTTTGCAAATGATTACTAACAGGTTATGCATCCAAACTAATTCATCATCTCCATCCTTATGCATTGCCACATGTAAATGATCTTGAATGCATAAAACACTATAAATTTGTAGAAGAGCAAAGAGAGAGAGAGAGAAAGAGAAACAGAGAGTTTTATATCAATCAATTTTCTTTCTCTCTTTCCCAAGCGAAAAAATTTATCTATAATTAAATTTATGTACTTCTAATATATAGTTTGAATCATAAATAATAATGAAAAAACTTTAACAGCTCTATCAATATAAAAGCACAATATGAATATTATCAAACTCTCCAATGCAGCACCATGAAAATGCATAAGAAAAAAAACCCATTTAACATTATCAAAGTAGACAGATATAAGAATCAATCTGATAGAAAAGTAATTTACCACAAAAAATACTTATACCATTAATTACAAAAAGGAACCCTGATTTATTCACTTTTAATTATTCTAAAATTGATAATTTCATAATTAATTACTACACTGATAAAATTTAACAGATTTTTCCACCCTACCATTTTCAAAAACATCTAACAGCTATAAACAAAAGAAACTCCATACGTGATAAAAATCAATATTAATACACAGAGAACAAAGCATACAAAAAATTTGGATCAGATCAAAAGCAGGAAGCACAAGTTTTCCACCAATTTCTATAAAATGTTCAATTTAAACGTAAGAAATTAAAGAAGATCATTATTATAATATTAGCTTTTTCAGTATGTGTGTTTTGATTACTTGTTTTAGAATTAGAATGTTTTTATAATAAAAAGCTTCCTGAATATTAAGTCTATATTTTAACAAGTAGTTCATCAAAAGAGAGAATCCTTTCTTCTATACTTTGAAATATGGGCAGAAAACAGCATCTTTTCGAATCTTCTCACTTTCTGAAATTTTTAACTTGACAAAGTTCATAATTTGAATCTGCATGATAACCGTAGAACAATAAATTAGTAATTTTGAACCATACTCAGAATAGCAAGAACATCTGAACTCTTATACCAAATTAACAGAAAGGCAGTTCTGAGCACAATCAATTTCATATACACTCCACCCAAACAGGCAAAGGATCTTTAATTGAATATGATATTCAATTTATTACTCTTCTTGCTGAAGTTAAGACCCAACCAATATGGGAAAGAAAAGAAAAAAAATCTGTGCCAGATTTCATTTATAATTTTGCAAGATAGAATATTTAAAAAGTCAGATTGCAAATTTGGGAGGGGGACATTTTATAGAAAATTTGGTATATTGCTACATTGCATTAATTTACTATCAAAGAAAAGAGAGAAAAAAAGTAACAGAACTATACCTTCATTTAAGTTGGAAATCAGCTTATTTCGACGCATGCATGTATCACTGTCTTTGGCAGCAAGCATAACACTGGACATTTGCACAGAACAGAGTGGCCAACTTTTCTCAGTATCATTATTAAAGTCAGAATAGCACTAAAACAAAATAGATAATTAAAGGCAATAAGCATATGTAGCTAAACAAAAATCAACATCCATAAACATATATACATGAAGTTCAGTTTGCTCAGCTTATAAATAATAATCTAAAAGTATTATTTAACAAATGAAATGCAAATGTAATATTCATAATCTAAATTATTTGAATTTTCAAATTATAGCAAATATCACAAAACAATTAATAATGACAACCACTTTTTACTTTTTGCATTTATTTAATTGCATTTTCATATTTGAAGGCTCCTGAATGAAGATGGCTATTCTATAAACTGAGATTAGGTTATAAACAAGGTAAAAGATTGTAAAAATTCAACATATATAAATTGCATATTCTGCAATTGAATTTGTCAAGATTACAAATATTAACCTAAAAAAATTTTAAATCTTAAAACAATTAAAATATATGTTTAACTATAATGTCTAAATCATGCCAAATTTCTACATTACCAAAAATCTTATTATCATCAAACCACAGGACTACAAATGATTACAAAGTATGCAAACAAGTGACATAAGAAGCTAAGTATATTCTCAGGATTGCCACTCAAAACTGGGGGAAAAAATCCCTGAGTTTTCCCTGTACGTATATTCAAGATATGAGGAAATGTGCAAATAGTACTCATGCTAGTTATAATGCAATATGATTTTAAGGAGTGGAAGTAACAATTTAGCATCATTCAAAATAGCACAATATTAAAAAAAAGGTTTATATTTACATACAAAAAAAAAAATTATCTTTATTTATTATCTAGAATTTAGTAAGACAAAATTTATATATTAAGCAGGGGAAGGGGGGGGGTATTATCTCTCATGCTCTTTAATTATGCCATACAAAACTAAGGACTTGGGTGGGGGAAAAAATATGCAACATTTTTGTTTTTATAATACAATCATTTAACGATTGCTTAACAAAAAACTGTTACAAAGCAGAATTACTTTATTTAATTCTTTCAGTGTACAATTCATGTATTTGGGCATCAATTTATGCAACTTCTGCAGTCATCAGTTTCATGGAGCTAATCCATAAAAAATAAAGTACGACATTTTTGTATGACTTAATGTACATTTTTTAGCTATTTCAGTATTAGTGAACATATGTGAAAATATTTCCAATATATCATTGAATGCATAAAGGAGACAAATGTGACACACAAAAAAGTTTTAATACCCATAAAAAATCTGACTTAAATAATTGTTCTTAAATTAAAAAAAGTTCAAAATCAGCATATTTTCGGACATTAAATTTGACAAATCATTTTCTTCTGTATTCCTTCTAAATACTAACATCAATAATGACTCAATACTAACAATAATAAATGGTCTATACCGAAAAAAGAGGGAGAGGGAAAAGGGCTGAGTTTAAACATTACATAATCGCGAATGGTATTGTTTTGCTTTCAGAAGATGTGACTACAATCTTTTATTCATGCAATCATTAGAGACCACAATTTTCTAGATGGAAAAAAATAACAATTTTAAAATTCCCTTTATTTCGCCAGGTTTAATGAAAATTTTCAAATTTTTTCTGGTTTTTTTTCTGTAAGTTTTTTAATTCCCTATTTTTTTCCGGTTCATCAGGTGGCATAGCAACCATGATTCTTAGCTAGAAAACAGGCATCAGTGACTGAAGAGTAAATAAAAATTTTGATTATGTACACAAGATCAGTGTAAATTATGTAATAATGTATACAATATTCCAAACTGCCCAAGAATGCATTTTTCATAGAAGTTGCTTAAATCTAATAATCCAAGTATAAAAAACGATGCTTATTTTTAGATTAATAAACTGATTTTATTTCAAATCCTAAGAATTTATTTCTGATATTAACTAGTTTATCTCAAAAATTACTTTACTACAATCATTTATGAAAACTAAGCTAATCACAAATGATATGGATAAAAAAATAATCAAAACAATTAATAAACATCAAATAAATTTTTAAGACAGTCTGTACATCAAAGTTTGGCACAATAATTTCAAAACAACAAAAAACTTCAACACATTTGCAAAGTTTTATTAAGTATGTAAATTTATAGAATATTGTAAAATATAAATATAATATACTTTAGAAGAAATATTCATATTTTTTTTTTTTTTCAAACTAGCAATTGCACAAACACAAATTTTTTTAAGCATCAATTATGTAAACAAAGATAAATTTGAATAGAATAATAAAAAAAAAGATTTTTATGAATAATTACTTTATTTTTTTAAATGAATTACTTTAATAAATTATAATGTACATATCAACAACACTGAATATAATTAACCTTCAAATTTTAAGCTATGCTAAAATAAGAAACAGAAGATAGAAGTAATGAATTTTTTTAATGTTACTAAAATTGCAAGATTTTTTTTATATTAGTTATTATATTTCAAAATTCCACAGAAAAACTAAAACTATTAATATTAGCATATATCTCAATACAAATAGTTTTACTGTTACAACTACAAAAGGGGAAATCTGTTTTTATGTTCATGTATAGAAAAAACAGTGTTGTTCAGTGACAAAACAGTGAATGACCAAAGGAAATAAAATGTTAATATCAATACTTAACTTTTTTTATATTGTAAGTTACTTAAAAAAAAACTTAAACCGTTAAATGAAAATGGTACTTATGTATTATCGCAACCAGGCCAAAATTCGCATAAATCGCCAAATTTGGCGACCCTACTTGTTATATGTGGTTTTTCGCAAAGAAATTATTTTGCTTACTGGTTAGATTGAATGCCGTGAAATATTTTAACTATGGGTATTTGGGTTCTGCCTGCAAGTGAAAAAGTTGCGCCAACAAATCGCGCCAACCTGGTTGCAATAATACGTAAGTACCATGAAAATTTAGAAAAAAATAGTTATAATCTCTTTATATTTAACTTAAGTTATACCAGTGATGAATTTATACACAGCCTGCATAGAATTTTGGAATTTATACATTAGTCAAAGTATATAAAGTAAAGGTTGATTAATTTTTGTTTATTTATTAATGGCAAGATTTTGACCTGGAAGGAATTCCAAAATTGTCTTAAAATATAGATCTAGATGGAGAAACAAAAAAAGTTTTCACTTCTTTCAAATAAGAATCCTTTGACCAGCAGTGAAAATGTTTATGCCTTCCTTTTATGTACATAATTATGAAATAAACATAATGGAAAATAAATAAATAACAAATATAAAAGTCTTTAATAAAAGCAGAAAACTGAAAAAAAAAAAAAAAAATATTATTGCAAAAAATACAGAATGGAATTCTATGTAATTTAAAAAAAATGATTACATACCTTTTTAATACTTTTTATATGAGTTTTATTAGTAATGATAAAAATTGGCATTCCCCAGTCTTCAAACATCATCCCTAGAGCATCATTGCCCTGCAGGTTATTCCATTCTTTTTTCTTACATGCAGCATATTCAACATTCATCTTTTCAGTATAGAACCCTGGAAACAAAGTAAAGTTAAATACCTTAGTTATAATATGCTCATTTTAAATTTCATAAAATGTCAATTTTATGCCTATTCTCTTCCCATCACCATCTTCATTCAAACACAACAAATTTTACATTTATAAAAGAGCTTCATAAAATTAAACAACTGTCTTACTTTAATTGCAAATTTTACTATGCAAAATACTTAACACTAAATCAATGGTAGCTCATCAACTAAAAATCCAAAATTGTTGCAAAAGATATTTCTCAAGGGTTGATATATATTATGCATTCAAATCAAGAATAGTTTTCAAATCAATTCTCTAGAATACTTATGGATTTTGGCATGTTCTGTGTTTTAACTTGCAGTAAAAAGAATTGCAAATGTATTCCAGCATTCTATTGGGTCTAAAATTTATGGTTTTGATGTCAAGATTCATTAATCATGCTTAAGGTGTTTTTGAGCTACTGCATTCACATATACATGGACAGCCTCCCCAACTGATGGATTAAAAAAATTAAAGAAACATATAACTTTAAAGATCATATACTCCCTCACTTATTTCAAGGGTTGCAATTATGAATGAAGAGACAGATTTGTAGATACTTTAATTTTTGGTCAGTAGATACATTAATTTTGAAAGAATGAGTTCAAAGTTTTATACAGATCTAGAATTCAAATAATAAAGTCAAAACCCATAACTTGATATTTGTAAGTTATCTCATTCATATGCATGCTCACAGACATAAATAGTCTTAAATAATTTCAGTAAAAATTTGCTGGAAATGTACAATTTTTGCATGAAAACTGAATATTAAATTTAGAAATCATTTACTTAGTAGTATTTCTGAGTTATCACAATCATGAACAGGGTCCTTTTCTTCATATTATTCAGGAAACTCAATGAAACATGCAGATTTATCAAATCTAAAGGCCAAATTTTTTAATGATTACAACACTTTTTTTAAAGAGAAAAGAATTAACTTTTATTGAATAAAATTTCTTAAATTCTGTGTGAGATATTGAGTTTTTTCTATTGTAACAGAATTAAATAAAAAGTATTAAATATTTCCTTTTCTACCTAAATTTTAAAAAACTAAGAGAATGCATTGACAATAAATTTCATAAAAACATAAAAATCACTATTCATATTCTCCAGTAAGAATAAAAAAATATATTTTTTTTTTTACTCCAAAACGTGTTTATTTTCTGCTGCTATATTAAACAATTTAATGTGAATGACTGATTAGTAATATTAGGAATACTTAAGTGCTACACATTTACATTACTATTACTTGCTAAGCCAAAAACATTTCTTCCACTCAAGTCTACTAAAATTTTAACAAATATATATTATATATATATATATATATATATATATATTCTCCTAGTTTAGTTCTGTTTCTGCTCTGAATACAGATATGGTTACTCTGGTGGAAGCAATAAATGATGATTTTAATTTTCAAATGCAGCAATGGTGTGGGATATGACCAATATTTTCCAACTTTATCTACAACTATAGAATGTGATTAATTATGGGTTTAATATGCAATCAACAAAATCATGAATTATTAAACAGAAAAAATTAACAAAAGTTATTAAATTAGATTAAAAAAATAATATAAGATGTACTGCAATTCTAAAGCTTAATGGAGAAATTGCCACAGATCTTGCTCAAATATTTTATACGCTTCTTAATGTTTTAAGATTATATTCAGGACTACTTGACTAGATGTAATAATATATCATGTAACATATTTTGTATTATAAGCTTTTTTTTTTCTTTCTTTTCCTACCCTGTAATATATTTCATTATTTTGTTCATAATATTATAAAAGGCATAAAAAATGATATTACAAAATCAAATTTTGTAATAATTTGTAGTTTCCTAATTCAGTTAAAATAATCTGATTTATGGTAAAATTTTAGTGGTCATGCATGTTAATCAAGAACAAAGAAATATCTGCTTCATAACAGATTTATACATCTTTCCCTCTTAATGTGCAAATTAAAGCATCAAATATTTAAACCTAATATGCAAATATCATTAAAATTTTACTAAACATGTTAGCATGTATAAATGTATGTTTATAAGTATTAATTTTTCAGCCGAAAGATTACAAATATTTTCTTGCTATCTTTATTTCCATTTCTCCAATCAGAAATTATTTATTTTTCAATTATAGGTTTAAAAACATATATACAGGATTCAAGTACTTATTCTTATCTTGCTCTTATTAAAACACAAATAAAACAGCAAAAATAACTAATGCTTACAATTCTTGAGAGAAAACTTAAAGAGAAATATGTAATGAAATCAAAGAACCCACATACCAAAATTTCTGTTTGGACATGACTGATCAGGAGAAAAATTTTTTAAAGCCTTTGAAGTTGCTGGTTTGAAAAGTAAAACACCACGTATGTTGCCAGTCTGCTTAAGGTCTTTCATATTTTTCCTTTAAAAAAAAAAAAAAAAAAAAAAACATGTATGTAAAACTTGAGCATTAGTAAAAAAGTGTTAAATCCCAATCAACAAAGCAAATCAAAAACTTACATCTTAAATAAAGCTATTGGCATTCCAACAACATAAGGCATTGGTGGGGGATGAGCTGTGATATTCATCACTTCTTCATCATCTTCAACAAGATACAGAACACCAACATTTCCACCACTATGAGCTAAAATAAAAATAAAATAATATTAACTGCCAAATACAGTAATTTACCAAGAGAATTCAAGAATTTTTATACATTTAAATGCATAGTTTGTGAAAGTGTAATAGGCATGCAATTTAGCTACTGACAGGAGGTTGATACTGAGGAAAAGGTCTTTAAGAGCACATTGGAATATTATTTAAATGCTACAAAAAGAAATTAAACTTACAAGCACATCCTATTTGATGAGTAGCATTCAATCTGCGAAAACAAAAAATATCACTTTGAATATTCTTGTAAATTTTTAAGCTTGTTCTATCAGCTAAAACCCCTGGAACAGAAATCAATATATAATTATAGAATATATATAACCAAAAATAATATTTAAAAATAGCAGTTTTTTTAAGAAATTAAAAAGTTGAAATAATAGAATATTATCTGCAAACTAAAAGCTTATAATTATTATTTTGTCTTTATTCTTTATATAGAGTACAACACTGAAAGCTTAAATATTTATACTAAGAATACCAAGCAATGCAACTATAGAACAAGTATTTAATGAAAACTAAATGTCTTAAAAATGTATAATGCTTAGACGAAATTAACAATTACAATATTATGAAATGTTATTATTTCTGAAGTAACAATGCCAGAAAATTTAAACATATGTGATTATTATAACATTTTACAAACAAGTCTTTAAAGTAGAAATAAAAATATATTTATGCAAAATTTGGATATTTTCATATACTTTGAATAATAACTACAGTTCTTTTGCCTGAAATACTTAATGCAGTCTTTAGTTGAGACATTTAAATAAAAACAGTTCATATTTCAATAAATATTTTTCCCTATAATAGAAAGCTGTAATTTTTTGATATAATAAAATGGAAAAAGCATTCTTATGAGCAACATGAGCATACACATCGATCATATAATGTAGAATTATATAATTTGATGTATAAAGTATTCAGTACAATTTTTCCCCCTATAATATATAAATAACAATATGGGTATCATTGATGATCAAGAGCATGTTGACATTATTTTACATCTTTTTAATTCTTAATGAAATAACCCAACACATTATAAATTAATTTATTATAAAAAAGTTAGATGTGATTTGTTCAAGAGCCGCAAGTGCACAAAAATAATCGAAACTTCCTATACTACGTTTTTCATTCAAATAAATTATAAAAAAGAAAAGAAATTTAATATTTAGCAAATCAAAATTATGTAAAATTTGTTTAAATAATTATCGTTCTATAATGAAGGTGATCGTCAATTATTTCTTTTTGCATCTCTGCTGATTCATACTCCTTAATAATCAATTATATAGACAAAAAAAATAATAATAACAGAAAGAGTAATCTCACAACTATATAATTTCTAACTTACATTGGATTTGAATAGTTACAAAAAGAGCCAATGAATGTACTATTAATTCTTTCATAATAAATGTTAATACAAACAATATTTATATGATTTCAGTATTTATCCTCATCGGTTAACTATCAAACACATACAGTACAATCGCTTATCACAGCACTCCTTACACAGCACAAGATGTTAATGCCAGAATCAATACTATTTCGGGGTAGCTGGGAAATTTGATAGATCAGCCGCTGATTGGCTAACAAATGTATCCTAGCGGCGAAAAGTTGTAAGATTTGGAGAGAAATCGCTTTTAGTGTGGCCGTACTGAAAAATGTGATACTTGGTGGCTATTTGGCGCCAAATTGTAAATTTTTTAAGAGCAAAAGTTGCCAAATATATATAATTTTTTTTTTTGATTTTCGCATCATAGTTTGGCTACGAATTTTTCTGCCGTAGCAAGAAACCTGCTATCCAATTATCCTGTTTTATCTTTATTTTGCCGTAAGAAAATGAAACATATTATTTTTCACATCTTCATACTCTATGCTTTGCTTGAAATGCGATGCATACGCAATTTATCTTACAAAAATTGGAGTATAAAATTTTAATCAATAAATTTTTGGATGTATTTTTTATGTTCTTTTTTACAATTAAAAGAATACACTTCTAATCCCATAATATTTAGATACATTTCAATCCATTCTGTCAGAAATAAGAATAAGCCTTTTCTTTTTCTCTAGCAGACCGTAAGTTCATTTACTAACATTCTTTGGCGTAAAGTCTCCGACGAATGTATAGTAATGTTGGCGGAAATGCCCTTATTATTCGTATATTTTCAATAAGCAAACCTAATGAAGGAGCAAGTACTGCCTTTAGCAATTGCTTACCGACTATGAGAAATTAATTTGATTAAACTCGCAAGTAAATTTAAAATAAAAGTTTTTAAATAGCAATAAATGTGTTGCTATCGCATTCTGTTTTCATTCAAATCAAGGTAAAACAGCTGAAGAGCGAGCTTAAATCATCAACATCTCTGAGATATATATTTTCGTTTAATGAGTTATGCCGGATTTTTTTTTTTAAATATACATTGCATATTTTCGAATTATACTTATTTTAATATAATATTCTAAAGCCTCTACATTTTTTTAAAAAAAAAGTGTCGCAAAATAATAATTATTAAAAGTAACCCATGTGTTTTCACCTCTAACATTTTTATTGCATCTATGGATCTCTACGGCCCAGCTCTACCACCAGGTAAATAATTTTAATTATATATATTACATTCTTTTTGTGGTTAAATATCTCTTTAAAATATTGCAAATGTTGTGATATTTTATCATATTGTTTCAGTTAAGAAATTATAATGTATTGAACGTATAAAAAAATAGAAATCCCCATGGAAGACTTATAGTTTCTGTTTCCAATGTTGTTTTTTTCATTATTTAATAACTGCTTTTAAAAAATTATTTGTTTTATAATAAACTTATTCGTTTAAAATTGTATTGTAATTGAAGTATTAGGAGGAATCTGAATACTTTAGGAAGTCTTGGTAATTAAATATTTTTTTCTGACCAACTTCAGGTATTCATTAAATGTAATTATATAATGTGAGATGAAGTTGACTCTGTTTTATCTAGCCAGTTTACTTTTTTAAAATAATCAGCTTTCTATAATGTTTATTTGTGCAAAATTACCTGCTATAATGAGTGTTAAGGGATCATGGTTTGCGAGACTGGCCTCCCCAATTAAGTAATACAACCTGCTATGTGGGAGAAAAGGTAATAATGATGTTCTCAAACTTCCATCAGATCTTAATTTAACTTCTATTTGAATAGCTTATTGCCTGAACAGAGTATTAAAATATTGCCAGAATCTGTAGAATTTTTTTTAAATGATTTTTTTTTTTTTTAAATGCATACAAAGCTATGGAGCTTTGATTACAAAGCAAATGATTACCACCACCATTGATAAAGTTAGCATCAAATCATGTAATTCCATTTCCTTATTTAAATCTATTTTAAATTTAAATGTGACCCAAACAAAACATAAAACTAGGATCTAACTGTCTTTCAAATTATAAATTTTTGAATTAATTTAGTATAATATACTTTTTTATACTAAATTCATTATAAAGGATTTGATATATGAGATTGTTGAAGCATTTGTAATATATCTGAGCATAATAAAATTATATAATTTAAGTACTGTTCATTTCAGTATTCTGAGGCAATCACTTTTCGATGGTCCTATCTCACGAAAGGAGTGACACACAGAAGGATATGCGCGAATTCTGGAATTTACATTATTGTTAAATGTAAACATTTCCTCTCCGCTCTATTTTGCCAAATTAAACTCATCCTAGCGCATGCGCAAAATCTTGAAGGGTTCTCGAATCCATTGGCAAACTATATTTGCAATTAGATATTGAAACCATTTCGAAACATCCAGTTCATATTACTAAAGAAAAATAAGACTTTTAAATTATAATAATTCAGTATGGTATGAAATAGGTATAACTGTTACATAGACAAGCTTGTTATGTTTTATTGGAAAATATATCATCTCATAATAATAGTTTCTTTTGATATTTGTCTAGCTAAATTTGGCTTTCTGTGTGCACTTTATCAAACTTTCTTGGGTTGGGTGGATACTTGATTACACTATATCAAGTGTAAGTTCATACTGATGTATGATAGTGATACGACCAACTGGTAATTGATTCTTTTCCTATCAGAATAAAACTGTGTATTTGGTGTGCATCATCTCTGACACTTGCATCAAAATTAGGGTTGAATTGATTTCCTTTTTTACAGCATTTGGAGCAGATTGATATTGATACTTGATTGTATTTGAAACTTTTATCTGCTAATTTTATATATTCACCTGGAAACTGATCTCTTTACTGTTAGTAGCTATTAATACATTAACCGTTAATAGATTTTAGCTTTAAAGATTATTTTCCTCTATCCAAGTTGCTTGTTACATTTTGTTATTGAATTTAATTTTTAATTTGATTTTTTTAAAGGTTTATTATAAAGAAAGTACTTTTTTAAAAGAAATCTTTCTTTTAAAATCTATCATCCTATTTTTATTATGAAAATGTTTGTTTCTTAGTTTAAAATATAAATATATTCTTTTCCATCACCTTAGATGTAATAAAAAATTGATTTGGTTTTTTTCGACGGGTTTTTGAGTTTTTTTTAAAGGGTAGAATCCAATGCCTTTCTAATGGACCATTATGCACCTTACATGTCTTGACAACATAGATATATATATAAAGGTAGTTAGAAAACATAATATATGCATATAGTGTCACCAGGGCAATCGAATATTTTGCATCATGTTGATACATTATAAAACCAGCCTGACTAAGATTAATAGCTAATACTTATATGAATATGATTCCAAATAAGAATTTCATTTCTTTGGAAAAAGTGTTTCATTTGCTAATAACATGGAAATGAATTAAGACCTTCTCAAATAAGTAGCCTAGGTTTTAACAAAGATTTATGAGTGGTTGAGAAAAAGAAAGTTACTAAATATTATTATATATTTATATAATTTATTATCAATTGCCTTTAAAACAATAAAACAGGTTGAATTGTGAAATTAATTTGTATACAAAATATATTTATATATTGGAATTTCATTTAATTAAAAAATATGTTTTGAAAATGCTCTAAAGACAAAGCATTAACTGATATCGTTTTAACATATAAAAAGTATTATTAATTTATATTCATCAATCACTCTTTAAATTCATGATTATTAGAGTGAATGTTATTTTTATGTTGTAGGTTCCTTTGACACTTGTTGCTTTTTTTAACACCAAGAAGGAATTTTTAAATGCAATAACTTAATTTATAAAACCACTCATTTGAATGAAAGGGTAGGATTTTTTGTTGTTGTTAATGTAAAATAAAAATGCTAAGATAAATATAATATATATAACAATATAATAAATAAACATAACAATATATAATAACTACAGCAAATTATCAGAAATGCATCAAGCTAACTATATATTAATGTGGTGTTGTTAAAACAACAAATTTATGTAATTTTAGCATAAATAAACACTTTTTTTAAGTATAATTGATTAGATTACAAAGAACCCAATCAATAATGAATAGAGAATTTAAAGAAAGCCATAATCAAATAGAGCTGTACTCTATTTATAAGTTATTTTACATATCTGAATATCTCACTGAAATACTTAAATTATTGATTTTTACAGGCTATGTGAAACCTGATGATGATGAATCTGATAATGATTCCAATGTGTCTGAAAAACAATCAAAAAGATCACCGAAAATTATTGGACCTCAGTTTCCTGACTTTTTACAAAGAAAATTATGTGATGAAACTACTGAAAATTCTGGAGATTCTGAAACCAGGAATTCTATAGGGCCAACATTGCCATCATCATTTCAGAATTCATCATATAATGATGAAGAAGATCATGAATCATATGGGCCTCTTCCAAATCAATCTTCTGGTGAATCTGATTTATATGATCAAAGAGCTGCTATAGAAAAGCGTGCTGAAAACATGAGAAACAAATTAGACAATAAAGTATTGCTATATTTATTTGGTTCTATTAATTAGAAATTATATATGAAATCATTTGATAAATTTATTTTCTGTGTACTTACATTAACTTAGTTTCGTGTGATAATATATTTGAAATAACAAGAAAATATAAAATTTTACTATATCTTTTTTATTTTACAAATATTCAGTTTAATATAAAATTACATTTAGAATATTTATATAATACTATTATGCAAAAAATAAATCATTTGTTATTTTAGTATTAATTGCATGCTGGTGGCATTGTCAAATTTTAGTTATGAATGTGTTTATAGATCATTATAATCGAATCATTTTTATTATTATTCCAAATTACAAACTTTATGAACTGATTAATATTGAAAGGAAACTAATAAAAAGGCCCACCAAAATAATAATTAGAACTGTTTCATTGATATTTTTCATTATAATTTTGTTGTTTACTATTAGCCATTTTAAGAAAATATAATATTTAATTGCTTAGTTATACAGAAATAATAATGCAAAAATTTAATTAAAATAACATAAATTGCTATAAACCATAAAATGTTTGGGGATTGTAACTTCTATGCAGTTAATACAAAAAAGCCAAGCTTAGATTTTGACACTTAAAATCACATTTCTTACTTAGTTATGTTAAATGTAGCAGCTTTCAAATTAATAGAAAAGACTACAAAATCATTTACTTATTATTGTACTATGTTATAAATATGTATGCATTTGTCATGAATAATATGTTGAAAAGAACATTCAAGGGAAGGCACTATTTTTTAGAGTTTGGAAATTTGATAAACTTTATTAAAAGTTATAAAATAAAGCATAGAAAACATTCAAGAATGTCCTTTAAATTCTGATAATTTAAATGATCCACAAGATCTTCATATAATTGGGGGGGGGGGAGTTAGGAAGGATGGGACAGATTTCATTATTTAAAAAAAATATTTACTAGTTTAGACTTACCAAGAATGCTGTTTATATAATTTTTCTCATTTTATATATTATAAAAATCCAATAGCGTGCTTTTCAATTTATTTTTTAAAAATACAACAGCAGCAAAATGCAAACAATTATTTTTTATTTGCATAGTTAAAAAATCTAATACTTTTGTTCCCACACCTACTATACAAGAGAGAGGTATGGGACTCGTATAAAGGAGAAATGGGATAAGGTTTAAGAAAATTAAAATTAATAAATGTTGAATTTTGATATCCTTTTCATTTAATGATTTATGGCTTTGGATATGCTAAACAAGAACTGGTTTTGAAATGCTTCATCTTGAAAACTTTTATTTTCTTTTACAATCATTTCCACTGAGTGCAATATGTTTTTATTTAATGTATTTTTCTCTTTCTGGGTGCTTTTTCTTCAATATTCATGGCATTTTTATATAGAAGTTATAAAATTGGTAATTTTTTTTTAAATTTAGAATGACAAAAGCTTTAAGAAATAAATTTCATAACTTAGCCAGATTTTTTCATTAATTAATATTTATTATATTGCTTATTCATTATATTTACAGTAGAATTTCCTTTAACTAAAATTAAGAGGTAAACAGGATTTTAATAAGATTTTTTTTAAATATGAAATGATACAGAATTGATCCACAGTATGTATTCATACTTTAAATGATGCAGTTATTAACAAAAATAAAGAGTAACAAAGCATGTTTAGAGACACTGGGTCTTTTAAGCAAATTTTTGAAAAATAGTGAAATTTTATTTTATACATTTTGCTTTAGTTAATGGTGGCTCAGCTATTTCATTGTTGTGCATTATTGTTTTATATTATTTAAAATATATAATATAATAATGTATGCTAACATATATTTTAATATTTAAAATCATCAATTTACTGTTGCATTGTAATATCGTAACAACCAATTTTATTAAACAACATCAATAAAAATTAAAAACTTTAATTATTAGTATATCAGATAAAGCATGCTACATTTAAGCTTAATTTGATTGCTAGTTTATAAACATTATATCTTTGACTTTATTATACATTTAAAATATTTTTATTTTAAAAATAATAAGACTGAAAAGATAAGAATTTTAATCTACTTCTGAGGCATAAAAATCAGGTTTTCTATTTTAAACGCTAATTATATTATAGCTGATGTAACAATTAGGTTCAGTCAAAAGGCTGTAGCTGTTCTATTTAATAAAGAAAATAGTAATTGATTCTGATTTTATATATATATATATATATATATATATATATATATATATATATATATATATATATATATATATATATATATATATATATGCAACTCTTTCCTATTAAAAAAAAAAAAAACAGTGTAAATTTTGCATTGTTAAGATCTTATTTTTCAAAACAATACTTGCTTATTTGAACACTTTTATGGTTGACTATATCTTCTCAGGCTGCCATAAAGTAGAAAGTCCATGTGAAATAGAAAATTATAAATGGAGGTATCCTTAAATTAAATTTTAAAACATCATCTATTTCATAATGCATGTTTCTTACTGTTAAATAAAATGTATTCTAAATGTATACTGTTAAATAAAATTAAGTATTAACTGCATGTCATTGGTGAACATAGGTGGCCATTTATTGCAAAATCTTTGATGATGCAGCATGCAATTGATACACAAATGTCAATAAAACAAGAGAATAAAATAGTCTCTTACCAAAATGTGTGGGTGATAATTTATGAATATTTTCCAACTTTAAATAAAAATTTTAAACTATATGTAATTTAATAATTCTGTTATTGAAAGAGGATTTAATTTCTTTTAATATTCTTTTATATATTTATAATGTTTCATGTTTGGTTTTATAAGATTTCTTAATAGCAATTTTATTTATAGAATGCATACTGTTTTTCATATTTTGTGCATTGCTATATTGGGCACATACTTTTCTATTACTTGTTCCTCTCCCTCCCCTCTTTTTTTTTCTCATATTTTGATATATTTAAATTGCGATTATTTGGCTCTCAACTTACTTAACTCAATTTGATAACTTACTCTTAAATTCATAAAATGTTTCATTCTAAAAAGTGCTCCATATTCTGCAATAGACTGGTAGATTTCCTACATTAATGTTTTACTTTGAAGTCTATTCAGGACAGACCTTGTCATTTTGATTCATGTTAATTTCTTGTTCGACTCATAAAATAACAACATCTGAACCTGTGCCTTTTTTTCCTAAATTTCCTACAGTAAATTTAATGTTCATTAGGCATTAAAAGATGGATGTTTTATGGAATTAGATCTCTAGCCTACAATCTATTGGTTAAGATATCTTGGCACATAGCTTGGCTCCATTGGTTTTTAGAAAACTAACTTAGCAGGCTTAATGTACTAAAGCTTTTCATGAAATAAATATTTAAAAAGCCTTAATGTTCTTTTTATAATAAGCAATATAACATTCATCTGTTGAATAATTTACTTAATTTATACTCATTAGCCTACATTTTATATACAATTTAAAAATTATAGCTAATTTAAAGAAGTTTCAGAAATTTACTTTTTTTTTATTCCTTACATTTTATGCTTGTGTAATATTTAAATCTTTTCTTTTAGATAATTTCTGTAAATTATCTCTATTCACTATGAGCTAGAATTTTTCAAGCATTTGATTTTGTAAGTCTTTGAGATTTAAATGTTTTTCCTTCCTTTTATTACATTTTAAAGATTTTTATCCTGGCTAATTTTAAAGTTGATTATTTTTAAAGTGAATTCTCAAACCTTAAATAGAATTAATTATATCCATTCTTTTACAATTCAATTGTAGGAATAAACAGAGAACAAAAATTTGTTATCTACAAATTTATTTATAAAAGCAATGCACTTTTCTGATACTTATCATGAAATACTTATTTATTATTCCCTCTATGTATTTATGATGATGCTGTATAATTTTATTTAAATAGAAATGTAACAACATGACGATCAGTTGTGTGAAACATCTGATGATTGTCTTTCATCTCAAAATATTGGTAGATTTGAAATACTGCAAATTATTTTTTATTTATTTATTTGCTAATATATTTTTTTAATTAGTATACTCCTTTAACTGAAAGTCTTCAAAGAGAAGAATGGATGGTAGTACCTGATACTTCAAGCAAAAATCAATTGGCTGCTATTTCACAATGTTTAGCACCACAGAAACCTGCATTGAAGGTAGGTTCAAATTTATCTTGCTTAAAATAATCAATACTGTTAATTAAAGTACTAAATAGAATAATGTATGTTGATAAATAAATATATAAATTATTAATATTAAATCATTAAGTAACTGCAGAAATTTATAATGAGTTTTTTTTTTTTTTTTTTTTTTTTTGAATGAATAAAATATTGGTTATTTTATTTTTAATGACTAATTTCTTTTTGTAATTTTCAGGAGAGACATCATCATAGACACTCTGAAAAAGACAAGAAGACAACTGAAGAGCTAAAGAAATATAATGTAAATATTTACTTTCAGATGTATGCATGGCTCTTGTTGAGAAGCAACATAAGAAATGACGATTACATATTATTTGTTTCGCATAACAAAATATTTATTTAAATGCTAAATTTTATTTTGATTAGAAAATTTGATATTGATTTTAAATTTATTGCATCAAAAAAATTAAAGATAATGTTAAGATTCTATAGCATTTTTTATTTAAATTAGAAATTCAATCAGGACAAAATCATATTAATATTACATTACTAATAAAGTTACTACCTAACATTGTATGGCGCTAATCTTCAACTCCTAACTCTAAAAATGTACTGTCCTCATGGATTATTTTGTAAAAATATTGGGTATGGGTTGCTAAATTAAAAATATTAAGTACTTCACAAAGTGGAGTATTCAAGGCTAGAAGTCACATCAAAGGCTAGAAAGAGATAACACAATTAATTATGATTTGAAAATGATTTCCCTTCCTGCCACTTAAAGTTTGTTTCCATGTGTCTTACTTTTTCCACCCTTCATTCCGTCAGTGGACTGTTCACCCTATACGAGAGATTGATGTCAAGTTGACTCTCCTCTGTATAGGACACACCTGTCTGTTATACTCACCATCATCTCATCCTTGATGAAAGGTTAACAGTGTGTGCCACTTGTCATATTACTTTTAGTGTTAAACTTATTTTAATTGAATGTCCTGATTTTAATGTTCGTCGTAATATTTTCAATTCATCTTCTCTTAAGCTAAAGGACCTAGTGGGTGATAAACACCACCTAAATATTTTTACATTTTTAAAAGCTATTGGTTTCATCAATTGCATTTGACATTTTTTTTTTTTTTATGTTGAATGTGTCTTCTTTGCACAATAGTTTTGCATTTGCTCTAATCATTGCCTTATTTTTAAATAGATTTTTAACATTTGTACCACTATATTTTTTTAAGTGCTCTTATTTTACCGTATGTTTGGTACAGTATAACCAGCTATGACTCTTGTGACAATAAACCAAACAATAACAACATGCTTTTTCCACTTCATTCATGCTCATGTATCTTTTCTCCACTTGTCATTAGTCTGTGGCAGAAGGGACTAATCTCACTGTCTTGCCTGAGGCCATAACATGTACAAATTAAATAACAGAAGAGTATATCTAATTTAAATGAATCCTATCCAATAATGTTTAGTTTAATTATTATTTGAAGATATATGATTCCATGAAACTTGTTCTAGGTTTGTGTAGACCCAAAAGAATTAATAGTAATAACAGAAAACTACAAGTATAAATAATGTAATTTGTAAATGAGAAATGCCACTGAAGAAACAAAGCATCTTCTGGCTTTGAAAATAGAATTCCAAGTTATTAAGAAAATTTTGATATAGAGTTTTATTGCACGGAAAATAAATTATCAGTGTTCTATTCAGAAACATAGATTATTCTTTTATACATTAGGATTATTTAACAGGATGTAATAATAAACTAGCAAATATTCACTGTGCTTTGAAGAATGGGTTATTTTCAACAAAAAGAAAGAAATAATGCTGGGAGCCAAATCATGAGCATTATGCACTATTATTGTTTATTAGTTATTTAAACAATGTAAATGGGAGTTTTTTTTTTTTTTTTTTTTTTCCCCACTAATGATTTAATTTCAAAGTATATTTTTCTCTTTTCATTTTAGAAATCAAAACGTTCCGAATCTCTGTTGGATATGCACAAGAAAAGTTTGAAAAAGAAATCAAAAGAAGTATGTCAGAATTTATATATATATATATATATATGGTAGTGGTAAGAAACATTTGAACATAAACTGAAAAAGAATTATTCAAATATAAGGATGTAACTTAACCAACTTGTGAAACTTTCAAAATGTTTTTAATATATTAGGGTTGTTCAGTAAAGAGAAACAACAAAAATTATAGATGATTTTACAAAAAAAAAAAAAAAAAAAAAAAATACATGTGTTATAGGATAAGTGAAGAATACATTCATGATTATTGCATCATTATTCTGGTCTTAGCACCCTACCAATTATATTTTATTTCACTTTTGTCTGGAATGTAAATGTGTAACGCCAATACTCTGTTTTTAAGTTTAATATTTGCTTTAACACACTTATGGCTAAAGTAGCATATGCCACTCTTTACAGGGACAAAGTGTGATACATTATTCGCTTGTCCACAAATGTGTAAAAAAATGTCAGCTAAAGCCTGTATGATGCTACAGGAAGCTTTTAAGGAATAGCTTTCTCTATAGCATGTATATTCTTTTTTATGAGAGTAGCTTTTCTGTAGCATAGCTAGAAGATGCTTTACTTAGGAAAGATAATCCATCTGATAAGAAACTGGAACCCGGTGTTCCTATGATTCCTTTAATAGTAGAAAACATCAACATCTTTACGATGATAGTGAGGGAAGATTATTGAATTGCATTAAAAGATTTATCAGAGAGACTGAACATTTATTTCATTGGATGTCACTCATATATTTCTTGAAGTCAAGATTACAAAATGGCAGGTTTCTTTTGAAATTATTCCTGATGATGGAAGTTTGCTTCATCAGTATGATGTTAAGTGCAAGCATCAGCTTTCTGTGCGAAATTCTTGTTCACCATCGGCATTTGAAAAAAGACTGTAGAGTTTGCTTCTGGAAAAGTTATGGTCTTGTCGTTTTTTGATATTCAAGGAATGGTGTATGCGCATGTCAAAGTATGGTACCGGTACATTTAAAACTAGAGCATACTAAAGGCATGTATTGAAATCCTTCTAAAGCCACAGTTAAAAATAGGTACACCAAATGCTATTATAATGCAAGGCCCCATTCTGCTAATGTTGAATATTTTAAAAATATTAACATGACAAGCATTCTCTCACCTCTTTAATGCCCCTTAGTTAATGTTTTTCATCATCAGAAGCAATGGTAAAAACTGCAGAAAAATGCTTAAAAAACTTATTTAAAAAAAAAAAAACGCCCAGCATGTGTTTGATGATTGGGAAGAAAGTGGTATAAGTGCATGCAATGGTATTTTGAGAAAAATCATCAAAATTTGAAGGTTTAGTAAAAATTATTATTTTTTGTTAATTCATTGAACAATGCCTATACATATGAATATTTTAATTTTAAAACAACATTTTTAGTAAAAAAGAATATAAGAATTCATTTTATTGCCTTCCATTTTAAAATAACATTAATAAATCATAATCAGTAACTCTTGTTGCATTAGAAATGTGGTAAAAACATTTACATAGTCAATCAAATTACATGGTTGCCACAGAACTGGAGAAAATAAAGGGAATTTAAAAATCATTTTAAAATATTAAAAACCCATATAATTTTGAAATTTTTCTGAAAAACTAAAAAAATGCATAAAATTTAAATTTATTATTTTTAAAAAATCTGAAATGCCAATCTCTTTAAATATTGCAAGAATAAAAAATCATTGTCATTGCTTTAAAAACAAACCATTCATGATTGTTAAACTGTGTGAAACAAGAATGGTTGATTTGCTTCCATTTCTTAACCCCAAAGTACAAATTTCAAATCCATATTTCAGAACATGCAAAGATCCAATTTGAATTTTTTCTGAAAAAATTAAAAAGTAAATATAATGTCCAGCTTGATTAATTGAATTAAGAAATCCATTTAGATTATTCTATTGTAATGTTTCAAAGTCTAAAGAATTTCCTAATCTTTGTGAAGTCATAAAAATAATTTTTATATTACGACATGATAATGCAACTGTGGAAAATGTACTCAGTATCAACAAGGATTTGCTTATTAAAAATTCAGATTATGTTGAAATCACAAAGAAATTTAGATTGTGTGTAACTGGGGCTAGGCAAGAATGTTTGGCTTACCTTGAAGATCAGAAGATATTAAAAGAAAAAAATGCTTTTTTAATGATTTAAATTAACTAAACACTAAGAAAAGGTGTTTAAAAACTGCAATTGAAAAAATTTTAAAAAGCTCTAAAAAAATTACCAGAGAAGGCTGAATTAACAAATGATATAAAAGATCACAGAAAGAATTAAGGAAAATTTAATACAATGCTTAAAAAGTTCATTTCCCTTCCTTGTAATCATGTTTTTTTATACTTAGTGTATTTCTGCATATTCAAACGCAAAAAATTTTCTGACTCCTGAAAGAAAGTTGTAATTTTTGTGCTCTTCACATTGTTACGAGTATAATTGTGATAAAAACATTATTCATGTTCATTCTTTAAGGTTCTTTTAAACTTTATTAGCACTATTCATAATGAATAAACTTTTAAAATGTCAAATTGTTTTTTACTTTATAGTTTAATTTATTTAATTATTTAGGAAGGTAAATGCGACAAGTTATTGTAATTTAGTTGGAATTTTGTGTTCAATTTTTTTTTTGTCCCAAACTTAGTTAAATTAAATGTTAATAGTACATCAAAAATGTTGTATTCCAAATTGTCTTTAAAATAATGAGAGTAGCCTTTAAAATTGTGTTTTATTTCACCAAAATCCTTAATTTTATTAGTTTTTAAAAATTTAATATTAATTGTTATTTTTTTAAAAATAGAGACCATGGGAGGTATGCATGTAATACCCCCCCCCCTTTAAATACAAATTTTTTGTTAAAATCTAGATAATTAATAAAGATTTTTTTTTTTCTGTGTGTAAATATAGACATTCAAAATCCATTATTTCAGGTTATGTTGAATTATTGCTTACTTCCTCTGATAAAAACTATTGGATATTACAATTCTTTTATAATAACCTTCATATGAGTGCTGCTCATGTGTTTCCTCTTATATTGTGTATACATAAAAGTTTTTTGCAGATTTGAGTGGCAACTCTGAATTACAAGTAAATACTATTCTAATGGAACCTTGCTGAACAAGCATAATTTGTTCCCAAATTTTATTTGTAATGCAAAATACTCATTTCCATAAGAATCCATATAAAATACTCAGATTTACACTAATACAGTTTATAATGTATTATTTTGATTTAAAAGTATCTAAAAACATGTAGCATTATTTATTATGTTTTAAAAACATTTTTACTTGTTTTTACAAAAATAAATCACTAAAAACCTTGGTTATTATTTTACATGTAAGAAATCTCCTCATTGGAAGTTTTAAAATATTTTTATAAAATGAATATCTAAGTTAAAAATGTATTAGAATACAACACATATATTCTTTGCATTAATATTCTTACAACAACAATCTTAGAATGAGTTTTGTAACTAATTAAATTGAAATACATAATAGCAAAAATTATAAGCCATCATATGGTTGTTCTCTTGGATTAGATTCTTTTGAGCATTTATAAATATATAGTGTAATTTATTTACAAAAACAAAGTTTAAATTTATTGATTTTTTTTTCTCTCTAGAAAAACAAGCCTAATGAGAGAAAAGCCTTTGATAGGGATGAAATTGGCATTAAGCAATTCTCAAAGCAACAAGTTAACACCATAGTTGATAAGGCAAAATACCTCAATTCTCGATTTGGATCTGGGAGTCAACAGTATCTTTGAATCGCATTGTTTGTTCATTTTCACATCAATGTATTATGAAAACTTTTGTATTATATAAAATTTCCTCTATTGTATAATATATATAAAAATTGACCCGTTTCTTTTCATGATAAAATGGTTGTAAATAATATTTGCAGTTTTCTAATACCTAAGGACATTGGCAACATTAAATTTTAATTAACATATGACTGAGTAGCCATTTGCAGCTCATGTTATTGAATTACATGTGTATATATTTTTATATGAAAACTAATTCCAAAATGAACTTATGTCAAAATTTGACACAGTATTTCAATTCTCTACTCATAAATGATCATAGATATATAATTAGAGTATCTTTTATGAATATCAAGTTTCCATAAGAAGTTTTAAAGAACAAAAACAGTTCCATTAATCAAATCCAACTTTAATATATTTCATGCTATACTACTTCAAATTAGTTACAATAGCTCATATATGATATATTAAAGTTTATTTCATATATTATTAATATAAAAAATATATTACAGCATTATAAAAACTTCAAATATTTGATAACAAGTCAAGAAATACAATTAGAAAACTTATGCTTAGAGCTTTTAAAGAAATCTCAATAGAAAGATTCAACATAATTTAAAATTAAAACAAATGGTTCGCTGCAAGTGTATAATTTAATTGATGCAAAATATAGAAGGATTTTATCATTACTTAAACTTGAATTTGTTGTGATAATTTTCAAAAGTATCTAACATTTCTTGAGTTGTTCTTGGCTGTACACTTTTTAAAGCCATAAGAAAATGTTTCATGTTGACTGGTGGTGCAGAGAGAAATTTCCCTTCTTTTAAAGCAGATTTAGAAGCTTCAAGGCAGACAGCAGAAATCTGAAATTAATACAATTATGACATTAATTTAAATAAATAAAACATCATTAACTACCATTATGTATAATAATAATATTAAATGATAACTAGTATATCAAATGCAGTGTTCTAATTATGAAGATTTTTAATTAGAAAACAAAGCATTAAAAATCGAAATGCAAAATAATAAAACTTGGAAATTCAATTTGACATTAATCAAAAATATATTAAAAATTTTCTTCATAAAATGCATTACATTTTAGATAGCAATTTAAGGTTATATCACAAAAAGACAACTTTGTTACTAAAAGTTTTTATGCTAAATGGTAATCTTTTTTAAACAATGAATAAGAAGCAAAAAAATACAAGAAAATAGAAAAATGTCTTAAAATTCTCCCAAGCTAAGACATTTCAGTTGAAAAAAATTCTATATGTTTGCTTATTTAAAAAATATTCAATATGTGACAGTTACAAAGTACTAAAAATAACTAATAAAAGAATAAAAATATCAACCTGTAATATTTGTTAATCAAATAAATATAAATTTAATACTACACTTTTGCTTACAATCAAATATTCTTCTCTAATTTTTCAACAATTATAGAATTGAAAATAAAGATTTAATGAAACAATTTGCATTTCAGTCTCTGAAAAACTATGTAGCCATATCATTAATTTGTGATTAAAGATTATTCAGTTTTAAATTCATATTTATCAAAATTAATATTGTAAAAGAAATTAATCTTGTATTTTGGTATTTAATATAATCACAAAATTAAAGAATGTCTTATTACTAAAGCAGACAAGAAAGTTACTGATCTACTCGGCTTTAAAAAAAATGGATAGTAACAAATGTACATCCACACTAGTCGTAATTAGAAACTCCTATTACAGCAGAGATTTTAATCGCAATTAGAATTATGGTGGATAATAGCTGCACCCAAATTATATTATTTAAAAAACAGGAAGTGAACCATTAATAGCACTTTCTTTATAAACAACAATCATTTTTAATTTCACATATAATTAACAAGAATATAAACAAAAAGATAATTTTTTTAATAAACACAGAAAATTATTGCTAAAAGTTATATAAAGATTTTTTTTACAATCAAATTTGACATTGATATTAATATAAAAATAAATGAAACATCATAATAGAGAAATTAAATTTCAATCCTTAATACTGAAGAAAGGCTAAATGGAATATTTTTTTATTCTTTTTAGTTAATTATTTATAATTTAAATATAGTTTTTTATGTAAAATAAACAAAAGGATACTTTTTAAACTGACCATTGTGTAAATGTTTAATAATGGTAGTAAAAATGAAAAATAATAAAAATTGTGTACTTGATGAATGTTCTAAAAATTAACTTTATATATATATTATATGACACATTTGAGTGAATTCAAATATATTTCTGAGCTATAGCATTAATATTATGATCCCCAAGATTCACCATGATAAGCCAATTGCAAGTATAAAGACCATTTTATTGCTTAAAAACTATTATAAAACCTCTTTTTAAAATATTGATTTGAAATATTTAGAACAGTATAAATTAAATACTAAGATACAATGCATCATGCTTTTAAAGGCATCATGTAAATCACAAGTAAGGCATCCTTCATATAAGTATGCTCTTTAAAAAAATCATTTTCTTAAAATTTTATTTCATGTGTATGCATTTCATGCAACTATTTTTAAAAAAAGTATTAACAATCTCCATAATTTTTAAATGATCAAAGTTTATTAAATGCACAATCATTTTAATAAGAGTAATATCTTTTTATGAAATTTTAAGTGATTATATTCAAATATCATTTAAGACTGAAGAGTACAAAATTGTGTGCATCAACTGTAAATAATAAATCATTGAAGAAGAATGTTAAATTATTGGTGCTGACACAGAAATGATAATTTAGCACAAAAATATGTAAAGTGGAAATTTTAAAGATTTGATCTTAAAAGAAGTGAATTTTGCAAAGCTGTTGTGTTTGATCCAAAATAAGAGTTTTTATAATACTAAATGATAAGGCTTTTAAAAGAATGCATACATTTAGGAATGACTCAAGAAAATTTGCTCTAAATGTATTATATCCTAATAATGCATAAAATGAGCTTGATTGGAAGAAAATAATAAGCATTTGCACAGTTGAGAAAATTAAATGGAAACACTCCTCCAACAGCCACCTGATGATATGGATTTTAAGAAAAATTAATATGAATGGTCAGAGAGCTTTTGAAATGAGTTTTGAGTCCTAAAACAATAATGATTACATCTAATTGTTAGGTTCTAGAATGATTTCCAATATAATAAGGAATTATATTGGAAATTATATTATGTGATTGTGGAGCACTGATGAATTCAAAACCATTAATTTCTTTAGAAGATGAAATAGAAGATTTAAAGCTACTAACATCTGCAAATTTTATACAATGATATAAAGTATTTGAATGTCATTGATAATAATATCCAAATTTGTAAAAGTTTTATGTATTTGTAAAAGTTTTGACATGATCAATGTTCACGATTTAGAAATGAATACACAGCTATGCTATTATTATAATTAATTATACTATAAACTATTTTGTGTTATTATAAGAAGAAACTAGTTGATTTTAAACAAGCACACGATAATTTTAAATAAGACCCATAAACTAAAAAATATTTATTTGGAAAATAAATTTTCACTGCTCAAGAACAAATTATTGATATGTAAAATAAACTTCTTTTCAAAAGGGTCCTTTAAAGGAGTTAATATCATATCCAGTGCTTTTTTCTGAGCATAATATGATACACTACCTAGCTTTCATATTATTGCCAAGTTGTTAAAATATTTACTATATTTGGCAACAAGTAAAAAAATGTAATTCTGTAGATAAATTTTTAAAATTCTAGTAAATGTGTCATAAAAGATGAATACAAAAAGCAATCAAAAGATGTAGTTTTTAAATCTGAGAATACTTTCTTTTAAAAGTACATTATTAAATATTATTTACCTCAGCTCCAGTGTAGTTTGCTGTTTTGTCTACTAAATATTGTAAATCTATATCTGATGAAATTGGTTTTTTTCGAAACATTACTTGAAAAATTTCTTTTCTTGTCCTTGCATCAGGTAAAGCTATGTATATTAAACGATCAAGCCTTCCAGGTCTTAAGAGACTCTGAAACAGAAATGTTTATTTTTAAATTCGATGCAGGCAAATTAAGCCATATACTTCTTAGTCCCACATTTTATCTGTTAATTATTCTCTCTCTCTCTCTATATATATATATATATATATATATGTTCCTATTCTCATGATAAAACTAATATAAAACATATATATAATTTAAATCAAAAATATTTAATTCCATTCAAATTTATTTTAAAATTTTAGGATAAAAATGCAATTACATAAATTTTACTGGATACAAACTTTCATGAGTCAAAAAAAAAGTTATTGATTCATAAAAAGCAATTATGAAAAAACTTTTACAAAATATAAAATCAGCAGTTGGATAGCCAACCGGATTTCCAGTTTAACATTCATTTAAATTTAAAATTCTAAAGTGAAAATTAGATAATTTTTTTTATGTATCATTCAAGGACTAATATCATCTACATGTGATATTTTCTAAACATAAAATAAGTTAAATTAACACCTTGATTACTATAAATAAGAGTTCTTGGAAGAAAATCCACAAATTTATACTTACAGGATCAATCCTTTCAGGTCTGTTTGTAGCAGCTATAACACTTACTCCTTGTTCAAGTACATCAATCCCATCAATCTCAACTAAAATCTGGGTTACAACTCGATCTGTCACATTGGAATTTCCACTTGTGCTAATCAAAAATACAAACTTCTATTCAGCAATTTTTTTTTATATAATTGTATATTTTTAGAACTCTAAATTCTATAAAACTATTTCTTCTGAGAAACAAGAAACAATTGAATTCAGACATAAAACTGCAATTTCTTTCCAAATCGCCAGGAGTCCAAGCTTTTAAAAATATAAAAAATATTGAAAATATTTTTTTTTTTTTTCCACTGCATTAAAACATTTAGGTATAATTTCGACTCGTAATGAAGTATTTTGTTTGCATACTGCTTCGAGCTTTAAGTTTCCCTTGCATTTCTTGACAGTTTTCCTTACTTTCTCCACCTGAGAATTTTATTTCAGTTTGCTTCTAATTTCGTTTCTTTTAATATGAATAGTTTTTCTCATTAATTTTAAAGGATGATTGTCTTACAATATGTTTGGGGTTTTCAATTATATTACAAAGAAAACATAAATAAAAGTTTAACAAAAGAAAATGAAGAAAAACGGCCCAACATCGTGCTTCCAAAAATCCAATTTTCAAAAAATATTAAGAAAATCTTTCAAATAAATGAAATTAATAAATCTATCAGTGACTTAACTACAGGGTGTGCAATAAATTCGTACAAACTTTAAAAAAACCAAAATACAGGAATAAATTGTAGTAAAAGCAAATCATAAAAGTAAAAAATTTCAGTTTGCTCGGATATGATCAGAGGGATATAATATTTTTCCTTCAGGTATAAAGAAAATAATTCCAAAATCTACCAAAAAATGCGCAATCACCCATCATATAGAGACGTTTCATACAAATTAGACAAAAGAAAGTAGATAATGAAATAGAATGCAACAACATGTCTTAAGTAACATTTTAAAATAGAAGATACTCAACATGACCGCTACTACAAGGTATTAGGCAAGTGAGTCACATCATTAGCTTATTACCGCTGAAGGCAGTATGTAAAAATTGATGCCGCAGACAGTTCATTGAATATTATCTTCCACTTATATCAAATGAGCTGGGAAACTCTGGCACACACAAGATTTTAAGTACCCTCACAACCAAAAATTTGCCAAGATCAAGTCTGGTGATCGTGAGGGCCTCTAAAACTCATAACTGATGACCTATCATTCGGTCATCAGTGAAAGTATCTTTCGTATGCAAAGTGGTGAAGATGAAGATGACAAACAACAAATTGTCTTTCCTGCAAATGGTCCTGAAAAGCGTAATATACCATTTTGCAGTGACTGTACAGGCTTCTTATCCGGTTACATGAGGAGAATCAAATGGATTGGTCATGTACATGAGAATTGGAGTCACTTAGGTACGACAATTTTTTATACTGTTAACGACACCATGCAGTGAAAAGTGGACTTCATCTGACCACATAACGTTTAGCAATCATTGTAGATCATGTTTCATTCGGCCGGCACCCATGCAACAAAGTTTAGTCTTTCATTAGTGTTTGCCGTTAATAAATGGTAAAATATTATATATATATATATATATATACAACTGATGGTACTGAGAGACCTCTGTAGCTCAAACCATCAGCCGCAAAGCAACCAAATTTTGTATGGGGACTAATGACGACATGGGAAAAAGGAATCCTCAAAGGTCGAAAAGTTGCCGATAGGGGGAATGTGACGCTTTTGATCTACGCTAAATTAATAACAATGACTTAATTTTTCCACGAATGTGCTTTATTCAAAAAAATAACTTCTATAAATGGTTGCAAATAAAAAAATTAAAAAAGGAGATTCTATTTGGCTTCTCTTTTATTAATCGTTCTTTTGCTTTTATTCAGTAGAATCGCTTTACCGGGGAAGACTATCCTCTATTTTCTTGGATTAAGCATTGCATTCTGTACAGCGTATTCTCTACAGGTGAATGAAACATTTCAGGAGGTATATTCATAATAGTCCGTGATATGTTTTCCTTTAAAACTGATAAGTTGGAGATTCCACCAAGACAATCCTTCGATTTTAAATAACCCCACAGAAAAAAGTCACATGGGATTAGATCCGGGGAACAAGGCGGCCATGCAACACGAAAACAGCGACTAATGACAGTTTCTTCAGTAAAGTGATAGTGCAACAATGGCTGTACAGATGTACCAATATGTGGTGGTGCTCTATCCTGCATAAAGACAATTTTATCTAAGCATTGCCTTTGCTGAAGTTGTGGAATAACAAAACTACTCAGCATATCATGATATCTTTGAGCATTTACGGAAGAGGTCTGCGGTTTTGCTTTGGTAATAGTCTCAAAAAAGTATGGTCCGATGGTAAAATCTACTGTAAAATCACACCAAACAGTTTCTTTTTCAGAATGGAGTGGGATTTCTTGAAATGTGTGGGGTTGTTCAAAAGCCCACATTTCAGAATTCTGAATGTTAACAGCCCTATTCAAATAAAAATGGCCTGTCATCACTCCAGAGAATTGTTCAAGGCCAAGTCTTGTCCACCTCCATTCTGGCAAGAAATGTCAAAGCAAATGTTAATCGAAGATCATAATCTGTAGGTTTTAATTCATGCAAATGACTAATTTTATATGGATAAAATTGAAGATTTTTTCTTAAAACGTTCCATACTGTTGAAGCACTAACATCCAATTGTCGGACAACTCCACGTGTGCTGCTATTAACAGCACACCTGATTTCTTTCAACGATTACAGTCGCAATATACGTGATCCTATCCTCCGATACCGGTTTCCGTCCTCTACCATGCCGAGCTACGAGTGAACCTGTTTTTTCAAATTTTTTAATCAATGTTTTCACTGCATTAATTGATAGAGGTCCTTTACATAAACTGTTTTGACTTCTAAATTCGTGAAGATTGATTAAGATAAAAGAGCTTCACAAGTAATGCACGCTGTGCTAAAGTGAGACGCATTTTACAAATCAACTGATACTTGAAATGATTTTCAATGCCTCGCTTCTTTTTTATAACTCAAAACACTGGCACTGGTGTCCACTACGTAATCGGGATTTTGCATTTTGCAATTTTTCCCCATGTTTTATGCAAAATTTTAGCTGTCTTAAAGTGTAAAGCGCTACATTTTCCTCTATTGGCAACTTTTGGAACTAATTTTTTTTTCCGTAAATACCTTTTTTCATCTCATTAATAGTCCCCGTTTTGATGGCATGAGAAATTTTGCCATTTGTCTACAAAATTTGGTGGCTTTGCATATTCAAAATAAAAGTTCAAAATTTTGGGGAAGATGATAGAAAATTAAGATGCATAACACAATCAGCAGAAGGTTTAAAAATATTTTGCTGAGGAAGCTATTAAGAGTCCATGTTACACAGAATGTTTAATTGAAATTTTAACATCCAGCAATGCAAATAAATCAGTTGGCTCCAAAAAATGGTTAGTATTTATCAAAAAGAATTCAGAAAATTAAATTACCTTCCTCTTACAGGAACCAATGAATCTACCTCATCAAGGAACAGAATGCAAGGTGCAGCTTCTCGTGCCTTTTTAAACAATTCTGAAACTGATTTCTCAGATTCTCCAACATACATATTGAAAACTTGGGAACTCTGGAAAGATAGGAAAGTTTTGATTAAAAAATCTGACTCAAACACAATAAATAAAATAATATATATTTTTATTGACTTCAAAGAATTAATCAAATTCAAATTATTGTCCAAAAAGAAACATTATCCAAAACAAATTATATGAAATCAGTTTATCACAAGATGACTGGATTTAAATGTAACAAGAATTCTAGATTTTTTCTACTATCTCAAATTTGCAAATTTTGAACTTATAAAATGTAGACTCAAATCATTTTCAATTCTTTTAGAACAAATTTATTAATAGAACATTTAGAAAATTATTATAGAAGCAATACCATGACAGAATATAGAGCATTCTTGAAAATTGACATTTATATGTTATCTAAACTATGAAAAATAATTCACTATCATTAAACAAGTATATGAGTAAAGTGTCTGTGCAAGGAAATTTCTCAAGATTATTTATTGAATGTTTAAACAGTTAATACATGTTCTTTATATTACATTAACCATTCTCTAAATACTTACTAATGCAGGCTTCAGATTTTAATCTAATATTTGAGGAGTTATATATATATATATATATATATAAAAAAGATGAAGTAAGCATTACTTACATAAATATATATTATTAATCCTACTAAGTTTATAAATGTTAGCATAAATTCCCTCTCCCCCTCCTCCCCCACAAAAAAGCAAACTAAGTCTATCAGCTACATTTCTTTAAAACTGAAAAACCATAAATTTAATTACTTTAGGAAAAAATAAACTGAAACAAAAAAGAATTTTTAACAAATTATTTGTAAAGATTTTTTTGATTTCTTAATGGAATTATTTAGAAATATTGTGAATATTACAAGATTCTGAATAATTTAACCCTAGATGACTAAACTTAAATCAGAATGAATATTCTGTAACTAATCCTTCGCCTAAAAGATTATGAACTAAAAACAAATATAATCTATAATTAAATTATTTCAAATAAATTAGTGCAACTTAAGAGAATTATTATAATAATTCAATATTTAGAAAATAGAAATAATTTTACAAATCAAAAAGGTACCATGAGTAAATGCAATAGTAACATCTTGAATTCTCAAAATTAGTTAAAAGCCTCAGTAGCCTCTTAGACGATTGTTTAGTTACCTAGGGTTAAAATGAAATCAAATTGTTAGACTGACATATCTGAAATTCCAAAAATTAATTTTATTCTTAGTTTACTATGCAATATTTATAAATGTTTCATAAAAGAGTTGTCATCTGCCTTCCACTAGAATTAATAATCTCCTTGTGACCAGAAAAGGATTTTTTTTTTTTAAAAAATTTTACTCAATGATAAAGAAGAGCTACATAGATTTGAAGTATAGAGCCTGTGAGCCACAGATGAATTGATATGGCACAAACAATCTACCAATCTTATTTTAAAAAATCATCTGTATTCTTAAAATCATTTATGAATTAAATGTTATTTGATAGCATTTTCTATTCCTGCAAATGATATAGTTTCATACATCAGACAATTTTACTTAACAACAATCATTGTGGAGCTAGGAATATCATTTACTGTGCCAATTCAATCTATGCCAAGTCCTAAGATAATCAACAAAATTGGCAACCTGAGCTCTCTGCTATATTAGCTGTCAGGAAATATGAAAAGAGGTTGAAATTATCTAAAATTTCATCTTTAATTTTTACCTTAATATTTATAAAATTTAATTGACTTTCTGAAGCCAAAGCCTTTGCTATCATTGTTTTACAACAACCTGGTGGCCCATACAACAGAATACCTCTCGGAGGAACTATTTTGAATTTTCTCAATTTGTCTGGATGTTTCAAAGGCCAGTCAACCATTTCTTTCACAGCGTCTTTAACCTCATTCATTCCTCCTATATCACTCCATTTGACCTAGAATGTAAAAAGAAACAAAGCATAAGATTTTAAGTAATATATCAGATACTAGTAACAATAATTTTTTAAAATTTAAAATAGCAAAATAAAATTTTAATTCAAATTAATAAAGGAAGGGTATACATAAATTCCATGTACCTCTAATGAGTCATAATTACTTTGAGAAAAGAGTAAGTTATCAAATTATCAAAAAAAGTAGTGGGAAATTGCAAAATACAAGCTATCTTAATCTTTTACTACACATTAAGACATTTCATTCAGCTTATTAAGCAACTGCATTAGCACGATTACTTTTTTAATTCTGATTAACTTGCATTGTATTCATTTACTTTTCATTGTATACACTTAAAATAGTGAAAGGCATTAAGATGATAATGAATTTGCAAAATAGAAAAGAGGGTATGTATTTTATGTTCATGAAAAAGATTCTTAAAGCTTTAGGGTGGAAAAATTAGAAAATAACTGAAGCCAATTTTTATATCTAAAGATGAAAAAAATTCAAAGTTGTGATGATCAGTAAATTCTAGAATCAAATCAAAGTTGTGATAATCAGGTAATTCTAGAAATGTAACAGTTTTCTAAATTTCTGATCATAAAATTTTTCGATTTTTAAAATAATGTTTTTAAAAAGCATCATATGAAAGGTTTTTTTTCAAAAATTATGCAGCTTTCAATATTACAAAAATATTTCTTCAATAACTCCCAACAACTTTGAATCATTAGTAAAAGATATTTGATATTCTTAAATATTAAATTACATTGAACTCATTTTAAAATGTTAATTGCATTGGTATAATGAATATAATGAACATATGAATTAGGAATTTGTTTGAATATGAATAAACAATTAACCTTAAGTACTTAAGATTAATTATTTACAACCTAAGAATATCTATACCACAAATTGATATTTTATTTAGTGATGATGAGCAAGGACTACTAGCACAATAAGTAAATTAATGATCAACATGAAAATTAATGATCTAAAATTTTTTATATATTATAATTTGCAAATGGAAATTCAAAATAAAGTTCCAATTTTTGCATCAAACACAGACTAGGTGGTATTTATTTATAGGAATAAAAGAGAAACTAAAATATTCAATATTTAAATTTTTAATGTATAAAAATGTGATCAAACATGCACTGAGTGACCAATTATTATGATCACCCTCTCAATACAATTTTGGACCACTATGTGGCCTTAATACTTGATGGATTTTTCTTGGCATGGACTCTATGAGATATTGGTAGGTGATATGAGGAATTTGAGACCATATCCAATGAACCACATTTTCCAATTCCTTAAGATTTGATGGTATGCATCAGATTGCCTAATGCTCCATGTGATCTCATCCCATAGATTCTCAACTGGATTGAAATCTGGTAATTGTGCAAGTCAACAAAGCCAGATAAAGTTTTCGTCATTTTCTTAGAATGATCTGCAAACAATGCCAGCTTTATGATAGGGAGCATTATCCGGCTGAAAGTATTCATCCCTGGCAGGATACATTAACAAGATGCATCTGATCAGTGATAATACTTAAATAACTTTAGGCATTCAGATGTTATTCCATAGTAATCACAGGACTATACAATGGCAAGAAAAGATCTTTAAATCATAATATTGCCTCCACCAGCTTGTAGTATTATGGCAATGCAATTGGGGGCCTATGCTTTCATGCTGTTTACTCCATATTTGTACCATGCCATCTGCATGATATTATTAAAAATATGTTTCAACAGACCACATGACTTTTTTCTAGTTATCTACTATGCAATCCTTCTACTCCAAACTGGAGAAGGCAGAGAGAAGAGGCTTTCAAACACGTCGGCTTCCATAGCCTCTAACAAACAGTTCATTTGGAGATCTTCCTTGTTGCTTCTTTATTAAGATTCCAGTAATTTGATGTACTATAGCTTTTTTGTTGAGCTGGCCAACTCTGGCAAGCATCCTTTCAGACGTAAGGACCACAAGCTTGAAACTGAGACTTGGTTATCTGCTTAGTAGTCCCCCTCTCTGTAAACATTAATATCTGTTGCTCTCGAATACTTCACAAGTGCTTCCATTTTGCTGATACTAGTTCCAATGCTTGGAATACATAAAATCATGCCTCATTCAAACTCAATTAAATGCATTTTGTCAACTTTTTCTCAAGTAATACAGTGCAAAAGATGCTTCACTTATTCTGTATTCACTTTTTTATAGCTATCACACCGTCTAAAGGCAACAGCATGAAATTATGGTTGATCTGCATATAAATGTCAAGTGGTCATAAAAATTTGAAAACTCTGTGCATATTACATGACTTTGGAGAAATAATAGCAAAAAAAAACTATTAATAAATAATATCAACAGCAAAAAAGTAAGCTAATTGTTGCCATACAAAAAAATATACAAATGAGAAATCTCGAACTACAACAAAAACTATTTGTGAAAGAAAAAGAGTTGAAACAACACAAATTAATAAATTCTAACTCTCTTTTTATAAATCCATATTAACCTATTTTAAAAATAAATCACTTCACAACTTTTTTTTAATTCTGTAAGTAGATTTACTAGTTATGAATATGTACAATAAAATAAATTTCATAATTCATTTGATTGTAAAATCAATTGCTCCCTACAAAAAAAATGTAATCAAATCTTTCTTCAAATATGACATGCATTAAATTACATATAGAAAAATATAATGTCTATAAACTTAAATTAAAAACAAAAAGAAAACAGATTTATGATCTTGGGGTATTTGCTATAATATTCATTCAAAATATTTTGAAACATAGTACACATATAAGTAAAAATTCATAAAAATGCATGCAGACATATAATACGCATACAAACTCTCCATAAAATTTTTAATCAAGAGCAAAATATTTAGTAAATTTAAGGCAACTTACATTTGGAACTTCTAATCTTATTTTTTCCATTGATGAAGGTTTTATATTCAAGAAACTCTTTTGGAGATGGCTAAAAGTAATGTGACACTCTGAAGAATTATCTTCAATTACTTTCAGATAAGCTGAAATAATTAAAAATCATCAAAAACTAGTATTACAAACATAAAAATTTCAAAGAAGGGGAAGAAGTGAATTTAAATTGAAATATATACCATCCTGACATAATCTTTTTATGTCACCACCAGTAAATCCATGAGCCAAATTAGATATTTCACAAATTTGATCATTGGTTACATCATTTTCATACATTTTTAAAATCTTCTGTGCTATCTAAAATATGAAACATATACAATTATTTTTTGTAAAAGCATGGATGCCTCATCAATTTTGAAACATGCAATGTTGCAAGAAAATATATAAGTGCATTTGGTTATTACAATACAAAGTTAAAATAAGTCATTTTCATTTCTATTATAATAATTTCTTATGTTTAATATCAGAGCTTATAACCTCTGTATTTTAACAGTTAAGTATGAGTAGATTTTAATGTTTGTCTAGTCTGCTCTATTCACAGGTATTGTAAAATGTTTAAAAAGCATACTCAAATGTTTATTTGTCCATCTCAAGATCAATTACATTAATCTATAAAATTAATTCATAAAAGAAGATTAAGATATGCCGTAAACAATAATTGTTGTCTTCAAGCAAATATTAAAATGAATTCATTAAAAAAACGTCAATGAAAACATTTCAGGAGAGCAGAAATTTTAATATATATGTATGTATGT